>NW_012151341.1:855470-855983 GCF_000956105.1 Propithecus coquereli | reverse complement strand
AGCCTCCTCCCTAATAGGCCACAGACCACTACCAGTCCGTGGCCTGGGGGTTGGGGACCCCGGCCCTAAAGGACTTCGGCTTGGTGATCTGAATGAACAAACATTCCACGAAATATTTGATTAAAAAACTCTTGGGTTTCCTTCATTATCAACAGATGGCAAGAAGGCCATAGTGTTCTTGACGTCATATTTGGCCTCTGTTTATGTCTGTATGTGTGTGTCTCTGTGTCCCTGCGTTTCTGGACTGTCACGTAGTGGACAGTCAGCAGTACTGCAGTATGCAGCAACAGCTCTCAACTCCAGGAAACACAATTCATTTTGTGTTCTATGTAAACAGCACCCCCTGGAGGTGTGCAAAGTAGTGATCCTGGTTCGGTAGCACAAACAAGTTAACAGGGGAGATGCTCCACTGAAAGGGAGACTGTGAAATGTGGAGGCAAAACACAACACATTTAGATAGATTCAGCTCATATTAGACAGTAAAGTATCAGAGAAGTTCCAGGAAAACTGCAT
>NW_012151341.1:761810-854265 GCF_000956105.1 Propithecus coquereli | reverse complement strand
GAAGCAAAAACAACCGCATTTTAAAACTGGTCTTAAGTAAGAAAATCATTAAAGACAAGTAATCCACATGGTATATAGTATTAGATAAAATAGTTCCAAAAATCAAATCAAATGGACCTTAGATTGCTGAACTACACAAACTGTTATTCACCATTTAGTGAAACAGCAGTAATTTCTGTTTTAATGAACAGAATAGTAAACTATCAATTAGTCTGATATCATTAATATTCTTGAAAGACATTCAGCACTAACTTGCTGTTTTTGAAGGAGGAGCTGCTTGTTAACCGAAATTATTAAGAATCACTCTCTATCCACTAATTTATGTCCTTTTAGTCTGAAGGAATACCCAAAGTCTTTCGTTCTAACAAAAAATAAGGGCTAAACTAAAGCATAAACATACAGTACTATAATGGCACGGCATTCATTACCTCTATGAAAATAAGATCATATATTCAAATCATTTGGAAATGGCAGACATTAAGACATGAAAATAAAAAGAGAACATGCTCTAGAGTTTACAGTGCTTAATAAGTAACCTAATAAGTAACCACAGATGAATGTTCTGAAAGAAGACCGTGCACACATAGATAACAGATATATTTTCAAAATTTATCAGTTTTACAATTGTCACAAAACTTACCAACATCAACATATCAAACTTTCCTACAATAGTCAAATCTATTTGAAAACACTTCTGATTTATAAAGGAATCTCTACTACAAAATTTTAACTTACTTACCAATTCAACATCACTGTTTCTCCAAATGCAGACTACTGGGCCCCGCCCCAGATCTGCTGAATCAGAACTGCAGGGGCAATGCCAAGGAATCTGCACTTTCAGTAACTTCCCAGGTGATTCTCATGCACATTAATGCTGGAGAACCACACCTTTCTTGTGAGGTTTATAAGAAGGTTTTGGATTTCAGGAACTAAAATCTCCTCATTTGGAATCTTTCTAAACTAAATTTCACTACTAACGAATCAGTATTTCACAATGACTTCGGTATAACATAGCGGAAAAACAAGTGCATAAAAAGTTACAGCTGAAATTAAAACAAACTTCTAGTGCAGCACATTTTATTTTTAACTCAAGATTTAAGACACCCCTAGTCATTTCAAAGACCTTTGCAAACAAAAAAATTCCTACCTTTAAAAAAAATCCAATCAACAATATTAAAAAATATAGTACTTTATTTACGCTCAAATTCATTTATTATGCTGTTAAATAAATCAGGGTATAAACTCTTTGCATTATACCAAGTATAAGCAATGATTGTATAAAGCTAAACCCAAATAAATCTATTTATATTCCAGTATTAAATTTACTTTGATCAAAAACTGATTTTTCAAAAACTTACATAACTTTCATAAACTTACATAAACACGTATAATGAGAAGAGCAATAAGTAAAAACTAGAAGCCACCTAGAGTCCAGTTCTGGCTAAAATAGCTGCAAGCTATATGGCCTTAGGGCCTAGACAAATCATTTTACCTACCAGGAACAAAAAAAGGTAGAAGTGTCTACCCTCATTCATCTCACAGGATTACTTACTGTGAGAATGAAATGAGGTTGTATGTAAATACCTTCTGAAAAACTGTAAAGCATTTCATAAATCAAAACATTATTATGAAGACAGCAAAATTTGAAAGACTCCATGATGCTATCTTTAGGTACCTGCTGTAAAACAGACTGTCACCAGAAAAATTAAAACGTATATGCCATATAAACAACGAACATAACAAGTGACCTTTCATATTCAATTAGATATTAGACACTATTGAGTATATAATACTATGTAAATCACAAATATAAAACATAAGAATTTGATTCAATTATCTGTCCTATGTCATTTATAACAGATCCATTTCTTGTGTCAAGATATTAATGAAGTTAGATGGACCATGAGTTGGTAATTGGTAATCATTTTCCTTGCAATGTTACCTCAGATTCTATCTAGTCCCAAATAAGCTACTATCAGTACCTTTCTATATATCATGACAACTACTAGAAAATAATTATTCCCTTCCAACTGGTCAATACTCTTACCTAAGATGCAAAAATGTAAATCTTAAGTTTCTGTTTCCTGATCTTTACTCCATTTATTGTTTTTGTGCATTCATTATAAAATGCCAGAATAAAAAAGTGAAAACATCAGTTTCCACTGTACGTATGTGTGAAATGTAAGGAAAAATAAGGCAAATATTCTTTATTGTTTGGTATTACAAAAAAACCACTAAGAATTATAAGTGACTTATTTCACACGGCAAGAGACTGTCTGATCCAAAATGAAGTTAACAAGTCTACTGACAAGGAAATTAGTAAATCTTAACTCTAAAATCAAGGATTCTAGCAAAGAATACATAACAACATATAATTACTCTGCATGCATCAACCTAACAGCTCAGATAATGTCCTTTAACCTGGGGCCATATTCCACAGCTTGAAAGAGATCACGCAGTAAGGGCATAAACCACCTTTTATCTCAAACAGATTTTTTGTTTAATTTTATCGTAATAAAGATTTATCTACAGCTCAATAGCTAATGCTTTAGAGTAGTCTATAGAGAAATTGCAAGTGTTGAATTAAAAACTTATATGCAGACAAAAGGGCAATAATATCTTGTGGTTTGTAATTAAAACTATATTTGGTAATATCTGCATGTTAATTTATTCATTACTTGAAAGCTAAATTTTTTTTTCTCACTTTACATCTATAGTATAACAATCAAAAAGTATCCTGTGTCTAAAGAGACAGTGTTCCTTACATTTTTCATTTGGAAGGGAGAGGAAAGGGAAGGAAATCCCACCAATTCAGCTGTCACTATAGCATTTGTTTTCTAAGCATTAAAAATTCCATTTTTATATGACATGCACCTGGGAAGAGCCATATATAGAAGCCACTTTTTCCAACATGGTCTTTATTAAACTTTAAAAGTACTCCTGCTGCAAGGGTTCGTTTGTATTATTTAAAAACAAGTAACTGTAAAAACCCTCAGTAAAACCGTAAAAAGCAAGTTGTTGGAAGACAACAAGCAAAAAAGAATTATTATACCTTATTCAATAGAGGTTAATAACCTTATCAATTTTGAGTGTTTATTTTAAAATCTGTTAATAGCCAGCAGCTAAAAAAAACTGTAAAACCACTATCATGCTGGTAGGTGCCCTTATTTTGGTGGCAATGGCTAATTTTAAACATCTATTTACAATGCAGCTATTACTTTCCTTACTTCTTTACTAAGAAGATAGTCTGGATAGATCCAGACTATCAATATTTCTGATATTTTATCAAAAGTACAAATCAAATCTAGTTTCTCACCTCATCGCAGAATGCTACACTAAATCTCAAGTTTCAATTAAAAAAAAAACATGATTTCCCATACAACTGCAGAAATTTCTCTCAAAAGAGAAATAACAAAATACAGAAAAATGAAGACAATTCCTCCTTATACGTCTAAATGAGGATGCCAGTAATGACAACTGCAATAAAAATCAAAACGGCATACTCTGAATTTTCACCATTTTAATGAAAGAAAATCAAGAAATTTTAAATGAAAGGTGGCGGCGCTCTGTCCTCAACTCACCCGAATGTGACTCACTTTTGCAGACTATATGGTAGGAAATAACAGTTACTTTTCAAAGATCTTTGCAGTTACACCCAAGCCAAAATCAGGACAGAGATCCACCCTTAATTACAGCAATTTAACTGTCTTAGCCAAAGCAAGGTAAAAACTAAAACGTCCCCCTGAAATCATGGCTACATAGGCCCATTTCATATACTAGCTTTCAAAGGCTCCCAATAAGAAAAATGACTATTTACTTCAAATTTGAACTCACTAGGAGAATTAAAAAAAAAGAAGAAGAAAAAGAAGAGGGGGAGGGGGACCCAAATGAAAAGCATAAGTACAAAAAGAAGATTCTCCTGCAATCCCTCTTAATTCCCCCAATCCACCCCTGCCACACACAAGAACAGGGAGTCTCGGGAAGGCTGGCATCAGGGCAAGTGGCGAAGGCCCTCCATTCACTCACGTGGGCCACCATCCAAAGGGTTATACACCCTTTGTCCAATGAGAACCTCATACAAACCAGGCCCTTACAAGTACTTCTTCTTATAAAATACACCCACGCTGAACAAGAGCCTTATTTTAACATAATACTGTCCTCAGGTGGGGGAGGTTAAACACAACGAAGGCTTCCATGTTGAAAGGCGGTCAAGATATATGCATATACCTACACATGTATGAAAAAAATCCATATAACTAATTCATCATGAACAGCAATCGATACCAACAGGAGCCATTAGATTATTAATAAACCCAGAAAAGTAGCGTCCACCGCAGCCAAGCGTAGCTGTCTGCAGCGCTCTAACCAAGGGAAAGGCAAAAAAAATCAGCGTGCCTAGAGTGGTTGAGCCCTCCGCTTAACTGCTGACCCTCTGAGCCCACCCTAATCACCCCCTGCCCTACCCTCGGCACCAAGCACCGCCACACCGCACAGGGTGCGAGCACTCCCAGCGCTGCGAGTCCCGCAGAAAACTGGTGAATGAAATGCGCACAGAGACCAACCTGGCTAGTGACCGCGGTGCAGAACCAGGGGTCGCTAACTAGCTTGGACACAGAATTCTCCCGCAGGATGGAATAAAGGAAGCACACCCCCCACCCCTGCAAATAGAATACCGTCCGCTTTCTTACTCTTTCCCAAAAATGGTGGGGGGTGCTGTTTTTTTTCTTTTAAACTAAGTGAATAAACACGAATCGTAAGCAAATGTGAATATCCTGGGGGGCCAGACCGAAGACGTGGGGAGAAAGGCAAGGCGGCTCTCCAACTCTCGGGGAATCACCGTCCGGTCTGACACCCATCAATCAACCACTCCGGCCGGGGGTCCACTAGGGGCCCCCCGCTCCCCGCCCGCAGTGCGTCTGGGGGGGCCGAAGCCGGAGATTAAAGGGGTGACCCTCACGGGGCGCGGGGATGAGGGAGTGCCGGGCACCGCTGCCCTCAAGGTCACCAGGCGTCGGGGCGGGGGCGACCGAAGGCTGGATGGGCTGTGAGGCGGCCGAGGCGTGAAGCCGAAGAGCTGCGGGTATAGGCAAGAAGCCCCGCCGAGCCCCATCCCTCAGACCCGGAGCAGTGACTCCGGGCCAGACCCGGCGCTGAGGCGCACGGGGTGGAAGTCGATCACCTTCACTATCTCCCAGCAGGACACAACCTGAGAGGGACCCCCCGCCCGCCCGCCCCCGCCAACTTCTCGCAACCCGCAGCTATACGCGGAGCACCCAGCTGTCAGGACCTCAGCCGCGACGCCCAGACCTCAACGTTCCGCCCGGCCACCCCCACAGGTGACCTGCCCCGCCGTCCTCGCGGCGGGCAGGCGGCGGCTGCCACTCACCTCGCCCGGCAGCGGGAACCATTTTCCGAGGGAGAAGGAAAGGGAGACTGTAGGAGGGTCGGGGGGCGCTGAGGGGCCGCTCGGTCCTCAGCGCGTCCGCAGCCAGCTCTCAGAGCTCGGGGCGCCACGCGGAGGTGCAGCTGCACCTCGGAGATGAAGCGGCCGTGGAGCCCAGAGGCTCGGCGTCCACCAGCCGGGGCTCCCTACTCACGCTGCACTGCGAGGAGGCGGCGGCGGCGAAGGAGGAGGAGGAGGCGGCGCCCAGCCGGCCCCCGCCCAGAGCCCGGCAGCCGCCGAGTGGCCGCCCGCGTCCCCGCAGGACCCGCCTCCTCGGCTCCGCAGAGCCGCACACAGGGTGCGCCGCGCTCGCTCAGCACGGGCAGGTCCACCGGCCTCACGCCGCCGTCTGCAACGGCAGCGGAGGGCGGGGTGCAGCCCCCTCGGTGAGCACCGCAACCCGGCCCGCCAGGGGCAGGGCCCCCGGACACCAGAGAGCGGACGGCCGAGCACGAGGGGGCTGCGCGCAGCTCCGGGCAGGGGCCCCGTTTGCACCGGGTGGCCCGCAAGATTGCCGTGGTAGGCAGGGGGAGGAGAACGCTCACCCGTTCCGGTCTGGCGCTCCCTTCTCTCCACACCCACACGCCTACCGCTCCACGCTGGCGGCGCAGCTGCTCCCGCTGCCACTGCCGCCGCTGCCGCCTTGGCTGGGCGCGGTCACGTGACGCGGCCCGCGGGGAGCCTGGGGGCGGGCGGGTGCGCGCGCGGAGGAAGCGCGGCTCGGCCGGGGACTGCGAGCGGAGCGGCACCGAGAGGGCGTTTAAGGGGAGGTCCCGGGGAGCGCGCCCCCGGCTGACGAGCGCGCGCCCGGCGATTAGAACTTGCCGCGCGGCGGGGAAAGGGTGGCCGGAGTGTGGGGCGGGGGAACTCGCGCCTCCGCGCGCTCCTCCCTCTCTTCCTTCCCCCGAGCGCCCCGGCTTGCTGCTGCCCCCGCCCCCTCCAGCTCGCCCCTTCCCTCCTGCTGACGCCTGCCATTGGCTGAGCGGCTCTGACGTCCGTGTTTCCATGACGTGTTGGTGCGGGAGGGAGCGGCGGGGGAGGAGGGGGTGGCTCAGGCGCGCGGGGCGGTGACTCGGTCAGTCACAGCTGCTGTTTCGGCGCGGGGCTGGGCCGTTCCCGCGACGTGTGGAGGCAGGAGAGCGATGACTGCCGCAGGAGTGCGGGCGCCCTTCACTTGTGGCCCCGCCCGAGCCACCCCCGGGCCCGCTCCCCTCCAGGGCCCAGGAGCTGGGCCAGCGCCCGGGCAAGAGCGAGCGCTCTTGGCGAAGACAGGTTAAGGCGAACCCCAGTCAGCGGACATTTGAGCGGCACCTCGCCGCGCTTCTGCCTCCACTCTGTACTGGACACGATGCCCGTCCCGAGCCGTGACGCACGCACCGGACGACAAAAGTGCTTCCCGGCTCGCTCCTTCTTTGGGGAAGAGATCTCACTCCCCCTGCGGGCGCCGGGCGCCACATCTCTGTTCTTCCCGGCCGGGTCCGCAGCCATCGGGGATCCCTGCTGCAGCGCCCGAAGGGTTAACGCAGGCGTTCGGCCGGTGCAAACCGGCCTCGCAAGATCCGCGCTTAAAATCCGGGTGTTTTCGTTTTGGGTTTGCTTTTTCTACCTGTGCCAAGCTGGTGGGTCTTTTTATTAATAGTTCACTTGTAGCATCTCAACCCTGCACCGTTCTTTGCTGAGGGGAAAAGGAAATGAAAAAAAAAAAAAACAAGGAATAGCGTGCAAGTATTTCGATGCTGAAAGGTAACCGGCTCTGCCCCAACCTTCAAGAGATTCTGCAAGTTAAAAAAAAAAGAAAGAAAACCACCCGTTGTAACATCTACTTTACAAACAAAACGGGTTTCCTTCCTAAACACACATATGCACATATTTAAAGATGTGTATCTTACCTAAGATACCGTGCTCCATATTCGTCTGATCTCCTCTATTTGAACTAACCATCGCTGCTCGCCCAGAGACCTTGTCTGTGTTATTTTCAGTATCAATCAGAACAAAAAGATAAGTTCTGCAATCTTCTTTTTTCTCTTATATCCAAAAATGGAAAATTAATATTTGCATAGTCTTCTCAAAAACATACAGGCAATGGGAAATACTGTATCATGTTCACTATCTGATAACATTTATTTTAAAATATTTTAAAGGCTTAGGAAACAAAATACGTAAAAGAAGTTTAAAAGTGAAGAATTCTAAGTCAATCCTGTTGAAAATAATTTTTATCAGCTTAAGTATCTCACTAGGTTAGACATTGTACCAACCTTCTGAGCTGTGCCCTTGACTTGCAAAATTCACACTGGGCAGAATGACAGCATTTTTCCTCCCTTTAATCGCTGTTGGAGAATTGGTTGGTATAGTACACAGTAAATAGCCCTTCTTGACACTATTTCAAATCTCCTTAACAGAAGAATAAATTAACTGAATTTCACTTAGGTAAATTATAGTGTTCTGCCCCCCTCCCCCCGAAATAGCTTTCAAAACGGATTAGACATTAAGAATCCGTGGCTTTATTCCAACTTTTCCTCCAAGGAAGTCACAATAGAATATTGAATTATGCATTCTACTTTAATCAAGAATTTGACATTAAAGTAATATATGAATCATTGCTATAGTACACTAGCAGAATGGATAATAAACTAGAATCTGTTCACTTTGTGGATTACTTGCAGTTCCACATTATAAAATGTATGCTCTTAAAGCGTTATGGTCCTGAGAAATTACTGACAGTCTTCATTTTAGAATGATTTTAATTAAGTTTTCATTTATGGTTATATATATTAAATGAAAACTTTATACAGATACGTAATATTCCAGAACATATTTGTATGTATTTTAATGAAATGTGAGTCACATGCAATGATAAACTTTTATTGTCATAGTCAAGGTAATTGTACTATATAGTTTTATTTTTATATTTTTGTTCTTCAAATAGAAAATAAAAGCTGAAAACAATATAGAAATAACTGTACATTACACATTAAGAAATTCACTTTTTTCCTTCCACAGGCTTAGTACTAAGACCTTCATAATAGCATATTTCTCAATGTAAAAATCAAGAAAGTAGTGGATTGCTAATGAGCGTTTCCTAAAAAAAATTGAACTACCTGAGTTCAAAGATGCCACTGGGTATGATATAACCATATCCTCTTAGTGTTAGAGCTAACTTATCCCATGGATTTAATTGATCTAGAGAAATATCAATGCATAATAAGGAACAATATTATAGTACAATTTAGTGTTGAAATATTTAATCTTACAAAGTGCATTTAATATGCTTTTTAGTTATGCAAAATTTATAAAGGCATTTAAACTCTATGAAAAGTTACTATTTGTGATGTTAACATTGAAGAGAGGCCACGTATTCAAAATAATATATTTGGTAAATTCGTAAAGTGAATTCCTTTTAATGGAGTAAATCTAAGGTATTGACATCTTTGTTGATAAGTTGATCGATTCAAGATGTCTAACTCACAAACAGAGTTTTCTAAAATCCTCAATGTAATTAAGTGTAGAGAAACAGGAGGAACTTTATTCCCTCAAGAATTCTATCACATGCATATAGCAATAGGACAAAATAAAGACATACAAACAGCAGCATATTTTAAAACAGTATCTTTCCCGTATACATGTATACATGTATACATATGTGAATGTGTCAGTACTGATTATTGCAGAATGCTAAAGAAGACTGACAGGTGCAGGGAGGCAGGGAAGGAAGGCTATTAAATCCTCCATATAAAATAGCTGTATATATGCTCAAATTTCCATTAACCTGGATCACCAGAAAGAAATGTCAAGAGAAAGATTACTTAGCTGAAAAACCACAGAGAACTATTATCTATTAGTAACAAATTAATTAAGTTTGCTGAATTAAATAGAGTATGTACATGTAAACCTAAAATTAGAATTTTCAAGTCATATAATGGAAAATTTTTGTACATAAAAAATACAAAATGGTTAGATGTCATCATTCGACAGGAAATATTTAGTACCTAGATACCATGTACTCTTCTAGTATAAGGCATTTTTTTCTACCCCAAATTTTCTATAATCTAGATCATAGACTATGGCCCTAAATAAAAATTCCAGAGACTCAAAAAGAGATGGCTCATACTTAAATGTGATTGAGAAAGGTTTCCTAAATAAGATTTGGACTTGACTTGTGCCATGAAAGATATATAGGACTTAAGTTAATTCAAAGGAAGATGCACGGTAGAAATGCTGGGAAAAGTACCTGGGAACTAACAATTTAACCACATTCATTTTCCTATCCATTTATTATCCGAGAAACATATATTTGCTACCTTTGGTATCCCTCACTCCCATAAATTGAACTCATTTATTTTCCTGTTAATAAGGGTGAGTTATGATATATCATAGGACTGTCAGGAGGTTTGGGTGAGATACTTATATAAAGTTCTTAACATAGTGCTTGATGTGAGGTAAATGTTCAATAAATATCATTAGTTTTCATAAGCATTCATTCTTTACCCCTATTACCAAGTAAGTGTACTACAAAGAAGAGTATACATTTTTATTTGATCAAATAGATTTTATATTAGAAAAGAATTGTTTTGTTTGCATCCTGTGAGACAGACACTATTTGTGATACTGTTAAAGCATACCACGTTTAATCACTAATCATCACTTAATTTGACTGATATAGCCTCCTCCCAGCAAATAAAATCTTAAATTGACTGAATCAGTTAGACATGCTTTTGGCTATAAGTAACCAAAAACTAGACTAATAGTGGCTTAATGACTAGGGATTTCTTATTCTAACATTGGAAGTTCAGAGTAAGTTATGATATAGTAGATTCAGCTGCTGAACACAGCCATCAAGGATCCGGGCTCACGCCTTTCTGTTCCACCATCCCTGGTATATGCTATCAGTAAAATCAACAAGGTTGTCTGACATTTGTGGTGAATCCTACATTTTTCAGATTTTTTTAGTGCTTATATTTTTATGTAATTTTTCATTGTTGCCCACCTTTTCTTCAAAACTCCTTTTTTGAGAGTATGCAAAAGAATCACTTGTGAGCTTAGCAATACAGATACCTGGGCCACACTCCCAGAGCTTCTGATTGAGTCTGTGTGGAGTGGAGCCAGCAGATCTGCATTTTTGACACTCCCTTAATCTGAGTCTGATGCACCACACTAATTCCCTCCTCTGTCATAGCATTCTTACATTGTGTTCTTCACTAGTAGTTCTTTTTCTTCCCCTGGCTATTTCAAATAGTAAATTCTTGTATTACTTGAGCATTTCTGTATCCTGAGTTCTGTAAAGTTCACCCATTTTCATGACTTCAGTCCCTTGAAAACAAGGATGATATTCATTTATTCATTATGCATTTGTTAATCCTGACAATGCTCTCTCAGGTTACTAAAGTAGGAAATCAAGGAATATGTCTGTTTAGGAGGCATTAGCATCAAGGTGATAGTTCATCTATTCATTTATACAAAGAAACTTTTATTAAGCATTTACTGTATGCCAGGCCTAACACGGTTTGACACATAATAGGTGCTTAAAATAAAAGTTTGGCTGGATTGAATGACCAAAGAAATGAACTATCACCTCTCCGATGATGAATTCTAAATTTATATCCATAGCCTTGTGCTTTTATTCTGATGACCGGAGGGAACTTCGTTCAGGGTCAACTTTTTTTTTCTTTCAGATAGAAATGATGGAAAGACGCCAATTCACCAGTCATCAAAAGTAAGTGTCTGAAAGCCAGTATGTTTACCTATGTATTTTTGAGGACTTTGGCACTGATAATCAGGCTGTATGAGTCTTCTTGAGTTCCCATAATAAAATGCCACAGACTGGGTGGATGAAACAATAGACATTTATTTTCTCGAGTTCTAGAGGCTACAAGTCCAAGATCATGGTGCCATCAGGGTTGGTTTCTGGTGAGGCCTCTCTGGCTTGGAGGCAGCCACCTTCCTGCTGTGTCCTCACATGGCTTTTCCTTGGTGCAAGTGCATGGAGAGAGATCTCTCTTTTTTACTCTTCTTATAAAGACAACAGTTCTATCAAATTAGGGACCCACCCTTATGACCTCATTTAACCTTAATTACTTCCCAAAGGCCCTATCTCCAAATAGTCACATTGGGGGTTGGAGCTTCAACATGTGAATTTTTGGAGGACACAATTCAGTTCCCAGCACAGACTCAACTGGTGAGCATTTTTCAGAATTCACATATCAGGGTCCTTCAGACCTACTGAGTTAGACTTCCTGCTTTATGAAGTCCCTACCTTCAAATGTTTGTGTGTGTGTGTGAGAAAGAGAGGGGGTGGGGGGGGGAGAGAGAGAGCGCGAGAGAGAGAGAGAGAGAGAGGGAGAGAGGGAGAGAGAATGTGTATAAATGCTGGGGAAAATATAGGAAACAATGTTCATATATAACTGAGTACAAAAAAAGAAGAAATCTGCAGGGCTAGAAATAGAGAACTCAAAGGTAGAGCAAGTACACAGTAAGCAGATATTAGCCCAGGGGATTACCGAACCTGGAAATAAGTGAGAAATGTATAAGCGTGGAGTTTTAATGAAAGGAGATATAACTGGACCTGGGTGAGGCAGGGAGATGAAATTGAACCCTTATGTGCTATGGTCTGGATGTTTGTATTGCCCCAAAATTCTTATGTTGAAATCCTAACCCTCACAGTGATGGTACTAGGAGATAAAACCTTGTAGGAGGCTAGGCAGAGCCCTCATGAATGGGATTAGTACCCTTAGAAAATACGGCATACCCAAGAAAGTTCTTCCACCCCCTTTACCTTTGAGGATAAGCTAGAAGGAGCTATCTGTGAACTAGTGAATGGGCTCTAATCAGCCACCAAAACTTCCTTCACCTTGGTCTTGGACTTCCCAACCTCCAGGACTATGAGAAATAAGTTTCTGTTGTTTACCTAGTCTATGGTATTTTGGTACAGCAGCCTGAATGGAATAAGACACTATGTAAAGCCAGAATCCTACCTTCTAGCCAGTGGTAATGCTGGTACTAGTTTCTGCCAACTTACCTAGCCCAGGAAGTATCAAGGAAACTTGTATTTTGCCCAGGACTTTGGGAAAGAGGTACCAAGGACAAAAGACCTAAAAGAAACCCACCCTAGATATATCACTGCATCACTGAGAAACTGCATGACACCAAAAAGACAAAGAGAAGTCTTAGCAGCAACCAGAGAGGGTAAAGCAAGCAACTAACCAAAAGCAATTAGTATGACAGCCAATTCCGTTAGCAATAACAGAGGCTAAGAGATAAAGGAATAATATCTTTATAGTTTTTAGGGAAAATAACTTCCTAGAATTCTGTGTTTAGGTAAAATATCATATAAGAGTGAAAGTGAATGGAATATTTTCAGAAAAACACTGAGAGAATGTACTTATCACAAACCAAGGGAGCAGAGTTCCCAAGAGAGTTACTTATAAACATTGGGGGTTTCTGCACACCCTGGCTAGATGTCTGCATAGACAGCAGATGTGTTGATCAATACCTGTTTTTAGCTTAGCAGAGTAAAAAGAAATGGAGAGGGATGCCAGGGTGAGGTGAGGAGTGGTGGGAGAGTCATCTATTCATCTACCACGTGGCTCGGCATAGATGCCTAAGTTTCCTCGTGAGACCCCTTAGAGAGTAGCTACCAGCCAGGTGAGAGCACCTATCAGGAGACTACCAGGTGCAGCTCCAGAGGAGGAAGCTGGGATGAAGGAACAAGAAGTTGGTAAGAAGCCTATCTCCTATGATAGGAAACAGCAGCAGAAGGCCTTGCTGGTCTCTCGCAGAAACTCCCAGATGTCCCCACAAAACAGTCAGTGTTTGGATGCCTGCCACACTGAAGGCATTGACAGCCAGAGGGGTTTACAATGGAGCCTAGCCAAGAAGAGAGACTTTGCCCTTTTTCCTTTTCTATCCTCTCTGTCCCCAACACTGGAAGAGCCACAGCTTAGAGAAGAGAGAGGGGAGGGGAGTAAAGTGCAAATACTGAGCACTCCCTTTCCCCAACACCCACAGACAGTGATGAGGGCCGGAAAGCCTTTGACTTAGATGGAGATTTAAGTTTTTAACAGTAGTTTTTAACTACTAAATTTTCGTAGTTAAAAGCGCCCAGAAAGTTAAAGAATCGGCTTCAGATATTAAGGAACAGGTGTGGGGGATTCACTGGATCATGGCTGAAATCAGTAGTTCAAGAAAAACACCTCATTAAGTTGAGCTTGAGCCGTAGGTAAATGTAATCAGAATTAGAATAAGTATGAGTGAATTGGAAGAAATGAAGCAATTGAAAATCATAGTTACATGAAAAATACCTTAGGAAGCTTTCTAGGGAGAGGGCTGAGGTGACAGATAAGGAGTTACTTTGTGATAGAGGCAGGAAAGGAACACTGATACTGAAATTTTGTAGATAAAACTGCTGAATGATTATCACCGTGAAAACCTGGCAATAAGCTGTGTCTGGTCAGATATGTCTTCCTATTTCTCCTCTTGAGACTAGAAAGGCTGATTTCTTTATGAAATTTCTTTATGGTAATGATGAAGAAACTTCTGGGGACAGGCTGTTACAGAATCAAATTGTTCTACCTACTCTCCCTATCTGGCTATTGTGAATTTTCTGGTTCCAGACCACCTGCCAAGTTGTGGCTGCTTGCTTTCTTTTTCTCTTTTGAAACCTGTGTCCTCTGGGTTCTCACTGTTTGCCCTGAACTCCAGTAACTGTGTCCTCTTAATCTTCTCCTTGCCCACCCAGTTTCTGACCCAATGATTAGACTTACTTCTCACATCTATTTATACTTGCTTCTGCTTGCCTTTTGCTTAGTTTCTGACCTCATTGGCTCATCTTCAACCTTAATTATGCCTGTTTCTGAAAAAAAGTCCTGGTAACTGACTCCCTTGCTTTCTCAAGATTCTTAACTTCTCTGTATTTCTGGCTTTCCCAGTTCCAAATTCTAGCCCATTTTTAATGCTTTGCTACCATCAATCACAATCGCAGCATTAAGAGTTGTTGGTTCATTATCAATTTTGTTTCTTGTTTTATTCACTTAATTTTTTAAAAATTTTATTTCTCAAATGTCTTTTTCTAATGTAAGCTATAGGAAGTCACTCCACCATCAAACACAAAGTTTACCAAACAAAATTGTTTTTCCTAAGAAATAGCACCTTTTTTATAGGACTTCAAGAACACTTCTACCTAAATAATCTTTCAAAAAGAATGAAGATTTAATAATTTTAACTTGGTCAAGTTCTCTTTAGTCTTACTACTGATATAGTTGCGAACCTTCTGTATTTGTGTTAATGTTTTTTGGGCTATCCCTAGTCTAAATAAAGATTATGTTTTTATTTCTCCTATTTTCTTAAATACTGTGTGTCTTTCTTTCCTATTACTATTTTAATGCTTGTTTTGCATACATTTTACGATCCCTTTCTAACTGTGATAGCCTTTCTCGCTACTCTTAATATTAATTCTTCAGATCTTTAAAAATTAAATGTTGGGCGCTTAATAACCTCATATTCTCTCTATTTCTGTGCTTTAGATGTCTTTCCTCAGATTTCTGGAACCTTATCCATTACCATTATAAATAGAAAAATAATTAAGATGCCTCTCACATTTAACTCCTTTTATCTGCAAGAATTCAAACAGTAAAACCAGGTATATTACATAAATATGTATATATTCTTTGTACTGGTTTTCCTAATATCCTTCAAATTGGACATAATATCATGGGATATTTTAATACTAGGTATAATTATCTGTATGTATGTATGCATATTTTTTTCTAATTCAAACAATACAGATATGTATAGTGTAAAAAGTAAAAGATCTGTATAATCACACTCCAACATAACCAGAGTAAAAAAAATTGTTATGATTTATCCAAAGTGTTCCTTGCTGTGGGGACATAACAGGAAGTAGAAGATATAGTGTATAGTGTCTGGTCTTGGGGAATTACACATTTAGTAGCATTGACAAGTCATGAAACAGCAAGAAAAAGAAGTACAAAGAAATGTATAAATATGTGACAGTATAATACATACTACATACATTCATGCTAAAAAAATTCAAATTAATTGGAAAAATTATTATGAGAAGGATGAATCTTAAACTAAGCTTTGAGGAGGAGGCAACATGACAATTAAAAAGAGCCTAAGCTTTGATGTGAGGCAGGCCTGGATTACAACTCCAGCTCTGAAATTTATCAGCTGTGTGATCTTGGGCAAGTTCCTTAACTACTCTGATTCTTTAGTTCCCACCTATGTAAAATGGGGACAACATTCTGGGGTTGTTGTGAGGATGAAATTAGACACTGTAGATTTTCCCAGTAAACACTCAATGAATAGATGTTTAAATTCATCATTTACCCACATAGTCTGTCACACTTTGTGTTGTCTTCATACTTGCTAGTGTATATTATTATAAAAAATAATTTACTGGAAAATATAGAAAATGTAGTTATAACTTATACAGCTTCAAAGGGAATTTTCAAATTTTATAATTCATAGTCATCGTGGAAAAGGAGGCTTTTTAAATTTCCAAGTATTATGGGTGTACAAATATTTTTGGTTACATAGATCACTTTTATAGTGCTTGAGTCATTATTAGAAGTGTTGCCATCACCTAGTGTTCATTGTACCCATTACATAAGTTTTCACCCATTCTCTCCTCTCCCCTCCCCCTGCTTGATTTCTGTTGAGTTTTACTTCCCTCTGTACACGTGTATGCTCATTGAGTAGTTCAAACTTAATAGTGAGTACATGTGGTGTTTTTCCATTCTTTAGATATTTCACTTAGGATAATAGTCTCCAGTTCCATTCAAATTGTTGCAAAAGGCATTAAGTCATCTTTATTCATGGCTGAGTAGTATTCCATGGTATACATATACCACATTTTATTAATCCACTCATGAATTGATGGGCACTTGGGTTGATTCCATATCTTTGCAATTGTGAATGTGCTGCAATAAATATTCAAGTGCAGGTGTCTTTTTGATAAAATGAATCCTCCCCAACTCATTCTATGAAGCCAGTATCATCTCAATACCAAAGCCATGAAAGGACACAACAAAAAAAGGAAACTACAGACCAATATCCTTTATGAATATAGATGCAAAAATCCTCAATAAGATACTAGCAAGCCGAATTCAACAGTACATCAAAAAAATAATCCACCGTGACCAAGTGGGCTTCATCCCAGGGATGCAAAGATGATTCAACATATGTAAATTGATAAATGAGATTCACCACATAAACATAAGCAAAAACAAAGATCACATGATCATCTCAATAGGTGCAGAAAAAACATTTGACAAAATTCAGCACCCTTTCATGATAAAAACCCTCAACAAACTAGGCATAGAAGGAACATATCTCAAAATTATAAAAGCCATATATGACAAACCCACAGCCAATATCGTACTGAATGGGGAAAAGGTGAAAGCATTCCCACTAAGAACTGAAACAAGACAAGAATGCCATTGTCACCACTTGTATTCAACATAGTGCTGGAAGTTCTAGCCAGAGCAATCAGGCAAGAGAAAGAAATTAAGGGTATCCAAATCAGGAGAGAGGAGGTCAAACTATTACTTTTTGCTGATGATGTGATCTTATATCTAGAAAACCCCAAAGATTCCACCAGGAGAACACTGGAATTGATAAATAAATTCCACAAAGTCTCAGGGTGCAAAATCAATGTACACAAATCAGTAGCATTACTATACACCAATAACAATCAAGGTGAGAGTCAAATCAAAGACTCAATACCATTCACAATAGCTACAAAAAAAAAATGAAATAGCTAGGCATATAGTTAATCAAGGAGGTGAAAAATCTCTGTAAAGAGAGCTACAAAACACTGAGGAAAGGAATCGTAGATGATACAAACAAATGGAAAAACATATCATACTCATGGATTTTTGAAGTCAACATTGTTGAAATGTCCATACTACCCACAGTGATTTACAGATTCAATGTAACCCCCACCAAAATATATCATATTTCATAGATCTAGAAAAAATAATTCTACACTTTGTTTGGAACCAGAAAGAGCCTGAATAGACAAAGCCATCTTAAGCAAAAGGAACAAATCTGGAGGCATCACGTTACCAGACTTCAAACTATACTATAAGGCAATAATAACCAAAACAGGATGATATTTGCACAAAAATAAAGATATAGACCAATGGAACAGAACAGAAAACTCAGGTATAAAACCATTGACATATAGCCGACTGATCTTTGACAAAGCAGACAACAACATACACTAGAGAAAAGAATCCCTACTCAATAAATGGTACTGTGAAAATTGGATACCCACATGCAGAAGAATGAAACAGGATCCACATCTCTCGCCACTCACAAAAATTAATTCACAATGGGCAGAAGACTGAAATGTAAGGAATGAAACCATAAGAACACTAGAAGAAAATGTTAGAAAAACTCTTCTAGGTATCGGCTTAGGCAAAGAATTTATGAAGACTCCAATGGCAATCACAGCAAAAACAAAAATAAATAAATGAGACTTGATTAAATTAAAAAGCTTCTGCACAGCCAAGGAAATAATCAACAGAGCAAATAGAAAACCTACAGAATGGGAGAAAATATTCATAAGCTATACATCCGACAAAGGGCTAATGACCAGAATCAATAAAGAACTCAGGCAAATAAGCAAGAAAAAAAATCAAACAACCCCATCAAAAAGTGGGCAAAAAACATGAACAGAACCTTTTCAAAACAAGAGAGACAAATGACCAATAAACATATGAAAAAATGCTCAGCATCACTAATCATCAGGGAAATGTGAATTAAAACCACAAGGAGGTTATCACCTTCCCCCAGTCAGAATGGCTTTTATTTAAAAGTCCAAATATAATAGATGTTGGTGTGGATTCAGAGAGAAAGGAATGCTTCTGCACTGTTGGAGGGAACACAAATTAGTACAACCTCTTTGGAAAACAGTATGGAGATTCCTCAAAGAACTAAAAGTAGACCTAGCATTTGATATAGTAATCCCACTCCTGGGTGTTTACCCAAAGGAAAAGAAGATTTTAAAGTTTAAAGAACTTTAAAGTAGTAGAGAAGTTGAGATTTGGGTTATATCTGTGTGACTTATGTATTACTTAAACTACAAAGTCATATTATTTTTCAGATCATATAGGATCCTTCTATATCTAGAAGATTGCTGTGATTTGTTATGTTAAGGCCAAATCAATGACGATGAAGACATGGCTAGAAAACTGGCAAGTGTTTCTGAGTAATGATTAAGCAAGAGTACGTATGGCCTTCCCTGGAAACAGACAAGAAATTCTTTAAGAAAGCTTAAAATGACCACTGAACTCTGAACCAGAGCCCAAATAATGAATACAAAGCTACCTCCTTGACAAGAAATGTTATCCCAGCAGTGCAGCTGTGAGCTAATTAAACAGCCCAGATCGTTGTGCTGAACTTTTAGTACTGCATTTACAGAATTAATTTGGAGGACATGTTATTAAAGTCCGGGGTTTATCAGAAGAAGGCAGCCTCTTTTTTTTGAGCAGCATTCCAAAAATTAACATACTGGATAAGCTGATTATTATAGATGGAGCCTATGACATCCTTCATATATATGCAAAAACTAAGCAACAAATTTCTAAGCTAAATGATGAGGCTATTGCACTCTGAAATCAAAATTTAAAAATAGTACTTTAGATAGTCTGAGAACACTTTAAAAAATAAATGTATACTTTATATGGTTATTTCTAAGATTCTAAAAGACATATTGATGACTGCTAATATGCTAGAATGTAGCAGATGTGTATGTATATACACACACATATATGCATCTGAACTATGTAGCAGATTCTGTACTTAATTAACTTAGAAATAAATCAGTAATAATTGGAATGTGTAAGGCAATTCTAAACTCGTGTGAAGTATAATACCTTCTCTCTTAATTAATCTTAACAACTGGACTTTAAAATTTATATCTAGAACCTAAATAATAAAAAAAATCCTACTTTATCGGAAAATGCTGAGGCTGTCATTATTGAAGTTATTATATATGGGCAGTAACAGTGGAAGTAAGATACAGAGACATTTATGACTAGAAACTTTGTGGAGTCCTTAAAATATGTTACATCATTTCAAGATCCTTGATGTAGTAGACCCAAGAGGACATGGAGCAAGTCAGTGAATTCTTTACAGTCCTATCCACTCATCTCTAAAATGGGGAGAGCAGCACTTATTTTATATTCTTTTCAGCACTGCAACGAAATGAGATATCAGTTTTTCAATAGTTCAGTAACAGTAACAGGTAAAAATAATTCTGAAAAACCAGCAGGAACCTAGATTAACACCTGATATAGATAAAGAAGTCTCACAGATGAGGCAACTTCAAGAAGTTCATGGACCATTCATATTATGAAAAAACTGCATGAATTTCAATATTTTTTTGCACCAAAAAAACTCTTACTAACTTGTTATAACAAGTGCCTGAACAGGATCCAGTTTGAGGCACTAAGAAGGATAAGACATCAGTTTGTAAAGAACCCCCATCAGAGCAACATGACTTTTACTAAAATAGACACCAAAAAAAAAAAAAAAAATCCCATTAAATTTACAGTGAAGCTTGGTGTGAAGGAAAGGTGAAATCACCGATGCTTTGTGAAAAGTTCATGGGGACAATGTGCCAAAGAAATAAGCATTTTATAAATAGATAACTTGTTTTAAGAATGATGAGATGATGTTGAAGATGAAGTCTGTAGTGGCAGACCATCTACATCAATTTGTAAGGAAAAAAATCACTCTTGTTCACACCCTAATTGAAAAGGACCAACAATTAACAGCACAAACAATAGCCAACACCATAGACATCTCGACTGGTTCAGCTTACATAATTCTGACTGAAAAATTAAAGTTGAATGAACTTTCCACTTGTTGGGTGCCAAAACCATTGTGCCCAGTGCTGCAGACAAAAGCAGAGCTTTCAATGGAAATTTTAATCAAGTGGGATGAAGATCCTGAAGCATTTCCTCAAAGAATTGTAACAGGAGATGAAACGTGGCTTTACTAGTATAATCCTGAAGACAAAGCACAATCAAGGCAATGGCTACCGAGAGATGGGAGCAGTCCAGTTAAAGCAAATGTGGACCAGTCAAGAGCAAAGGGCTTGGGAACAGTTTTTTGGGATGCTCAAGGCATTTTGCTTGCCGACTTTCTGGAGGCCTAACAAACAATAACATCCGCTTCTTATGAGAATGTTTTTAGAAAGTTATCCAAAGCTTTCACAGTAAAATGCCTAGGAAAACTTCACCAGAGTGTCCCTCTCCACCATGACAATGCTCCTGCTCATTCCTCTCAGCAAACAAGGGCAATTTTGTGAGAGCTTCTTTGGCAAATCATTAGGCATCCACCTTACAGTCCTGATTTGGCTCTTCTGTCTTCTTTTTGTTTCCCCGTCTTAAAAAATCTGTAAAGGGCACCCATTTGTCTTTATTTAATAATGGAAAAAAGACTGCACTGATATGGCCAAATTCCCAGGACCCTCAGTTCTGTACGGATGGACTAAATGGCTGGTATCTTGAACTTGATGGAGCTTATGTTGAGAAATTAAGTGTATATTTTTTATTTTCATCCTTTAATTCCATTTTTCCAGGACTTTTTGAAGTCACCTCATACAACATATGCTCCTATTTATAAATTTTACAGATGCAAAAGGAATTAAGTACAGCAGTGGGGTAACGTGAGGAAATTTTTCCACATATCTTTTAAAAGTTATTTTTAGTTTTCACTTTTTTTGGCATGTGTTTGTATATGTAGTTTTTTTATTTTTATTTTTTAATTTTATTTCAAAAAGTTTTCATCTTGAATTATGAAAATTTTAAACTTATAGATAAGCATAGAAAACAATATCCCAGATACCATACCTACATTTGAACTAGAGAGGCAAAAAAAATCTGATGGTAACCTTGTTAACAAGGTTAATTCAGCTGACTTTTTTTTAAAAGCAGGTACAGTATACTTATCTGCTTTTATCATTTCACATGGGTTCTACTGGAAGATTAGTTTCTAGATGGGTGATCAAGTCCTTCTCTAACACTTGAATACCACATTTTGGTCAGGAGTTGACCTCTTCTCTAGATCCTCCAAACATTTTCCTAAATTATTCTAAGTAGGAATGAAAGAATTTCTCAAGGATTGGCCTGTTAAAGCTAATTAATAGAAAACAAAGAGAAAGTTTATTAGCTCAGTAGGTTCTTCCAGTAGTATTAACATTTTGAGCCAAGATACAGAATTTTTATAAATATACTTCCTAGCTCATCCAAGCCAGACACTCCCTTGATAAGATGCCATTGTAAGCTCCTGCCCTTGTACCCCAACTATTGCTGCAGCTGGTTGATGAGTGGTTGTCTTGCCACATTAGGCTATAGCTTCAAAGAAGGCTTTGAGACAAAGATTAGATGATTTATAAAATAAAATATCAGCATTCTTTTGGGGGAGGAGATAGCTTTAGGAACAAGAGATAATAGAGGAAATGAGTTATTTAGCAGTCTGTTGTTACTGTTAGGAAATGAATTAGCTAAATTTTAGATAATATGCTAATCAGTTTTAGAAGTACAGGGTCAAAAAGCAAGATGAGATTAGATAGTAAATCTGCTCAAAAGGAGTTCGTGGTCACCAACGCAAAGATGACCAGGATGCTGAATTACTGGAGATGTTGAGCATAATAAGAAAATAAATTTAGACATAATAGCTGTCTTCACAATTTAGGATTATTACCTGGAAAAGGTAGTGGACCCATGCATAGATAATTTTTTGCTTAATAGAAGCAACCTCTCATGTTCATTCAACATTGAGTACCTAGTTATATTTCAGGCACTGTAGTAATACAGTAGGTTCTGGGAATACAAGATTCACAGTCTAATAGGAAAAACAAAGAAGAAAACAATTCTAGTGCAGTGTAGTAAGTGTCAGCTATGCATGTGTGTTGTGGGGGCTTCATAGAGGAAATCATGTCTAAAATTAGCTTGGCCATGGGAGGCAAGAGGAGAGGGCTTTTCATGTAGAAGGAATAGCAAGTACAAAAAGATAGGGAGGTGTAAGAAAATACTAGCTCTTTACAAATTGCAGATTATTCACCATGGCAGGAGCATAGAATGTAACTGAAAGTTAGATATGGAAATGAGATTGCAGAGATTGGCTGGGACTAGCATTTTGAATATGATGGCAAGAAGTCTGAACTTTATCCTGAGGGCAGTGTGAAGCCATCATAGGTTTTAAAGCAGTAGGTGACAGAATCAGATTTGTTTTTTAAAACTTACTCTGACAGCACTGTGAATTAATGAGGTGGGTGGGGAACAACTCTCCAGGAAGGCTGGACTGTTTCAGTGGAGTGATGAGGACATAAACTAGGGAAGAAGAGGTGGGGATGGAGATGAGGGGAAATATTAAGGAGTTGGACTCTATAGTATTCTGATATCAATTGAGTCATCTAGACATGAGTAACCATCTAGAAAACTTAAGTCTTAACGTAAATGTTAATGTTAACGTTTAAAATGTGCATATACATCTCTTTCTCTTTCATAAAAAATTCTAATGCAATATATATATAGAGAGATAACATTTTAATATTTGTTATATTATATATAACATATAATATATATACAAAAAGCAACAAAATAATCAAAGCCCAAAAAGGCCAATTCAATGAGTAAGATAAAAAGATAATGAAACTGTCATTCTCTTTGGGCCAAATTCTTGGACAATATATAACATATATGAAAAACATATATTTGAAAGTTCTATATATACAAAAGTTTCTATATATATGCATGTGGTTTCCATAATCCCTCTATCTGGACCAAATTCTAAAGATTTAGGTAAAAATAGATCTTGGATTTGATATAAATCTCTCTCTACTAAGGCATTTAGTCCATCTGAAGCTAAAAATTGTCACACTCAATCAATAGCCATTAATGGTGATTGGAAGGGAACTGATCTGGAAAGGAGCCAAATGGCAAAATCAATTTCCAGAAAGAAGCGAAGCCTTTGTAATAAATACACAAAACACATTTCAGTAAGCAGCAAAAATAATTGAGGCCAAAGATGGCCAATTTAGTGAGTAATATCTTACTCACTGATAGAAAATATCAAACCCTTATTTCCTTTGGGCCAAATTCTTGGAGAATATTAGGAAGAGCTGTTTTTGGTGCCTTTCCATTTCCCCTTTGCTGACCTTTCTGTATCATCTTTTGAACATCAAGCACTCTCTTGCTGCCTAGGCTCCCTCTTTCTTGTCTGCCTTGGCCTCATTTCCCAACTGACCTAGGGTCTTTCTTTCCATGCTGTAAACCTAAAGAACCTAAAGTGATAGCTGATAGGTGATGGTATGAATTTCAGGCACCTCAATTAATGGGAGACATATTTTTAGTTAGAGAGCAGGCACCCCTTTGGGTGGGCCTCCAGTTATAGAACATACAAGGAGCTGCTTACATTTGTAACACTTTCCTTCCAAAATGATCCAGTATAATATTATACCTGAGTTGCCATTCAATTGTTTCCCATTGTACAAACATTTATCTCTCTACTTGGCCCTTAAAAAAAAAAAAAGCATGTGTAGCAATTGATCAGTTCACATTCTTGCCAGGGTGATGACTCAGAGCATTGATAGGCATGTGACTTTCAGACTTTCTCCTGTCATTTTTCTACTGTATCTCATTTAGTGTGTGTGCTAATCACAAAAATCTCAAGTGCAATAATTTGTGAAATTTTTTATGACTGTAAAGAGGCGTAGAATTTTAATACCCTCCATGGACAAAAGTCCATTTTCTTTTATTGTTTTTTTGTCTCCTTGTTTGGCTGCCAAACTCGCTATGGTAACTTAATGAGCAAAGAGTAAACTATTATCCCTTTAATTGGTCTCCACTGGTTAATTCAGAGGAAGCTTTTAGAAATGCACTTATTATATAATTAAATGCGATTTGTGACTCCTTTATAAGTCATTGGCTATAAAAGGCTTTATTTGATAATCACAGTTAGCTCTTGTATTGCTCTGTCCACAGCACAGGCTCACCCTCAGAGATTGCTTTCTTAAAGTCTTGGTTTCCATGCTTCTCTTGAAGTTCTCTCTGACATCTGTTCTCTTCAAGATCCACACACATGCTTCTGCTCTTCTCTTCACTTGTAAAAAAAACAAAAATAGTTTCACAATTTTTAAGATTAGTATCACAAGACTTTGTTTCCCCACTGATTTATCTCTTACTTCTTTAATTCTCATATTTTCTATTGCTTTAGAAAAGTTCTTCTACTCCAAGATTCAACACTCTCATTTGTAACTTAGGCCATTAGACAATGTATGCTAGGGAATAATTTTGGTCTTTAAATGTGGTATTTGTAAAAATAGCATTATTAGAAGTCAAGAATGTTTCCATCTTCTGTATTTGTCACGTATTTGTCTAGGCTTCTATGCTGCACTACTCTGCACTTGACCTCCAGCTACTTTTTCCTCCTTTTTCTTCTAATAGCTCTGAGTTTTCTCCTTAGGTCACTACAAGCTGTCCTACTTCTTCCCTTGTCTCATGGTACAATTATGTTCTATATACTTGGACTGCCTGCCTACTCTCAAGTTTGTTTCCCATCCTTATTCGGAAAGTACAAAATCCGAGAATGGTAAATGCAATCGATGTTCTTTGTTATTTGGTAGGCAAGTAACTCATTTAAGACTTAAAATAGTAGTGTAAATTATTATGCATAACAGTATAAGTGGCCAAATGCCAGTCTTGTGCTTTTAGCTGTGCAAAGGAAATCAGTTTCCTACAAAACTGTGGCTATACACTGTTGGTAATAAAATATTCATGCTAATCGTATTGGTAAGATTGTAAGAGTCAGAAATACTGATATCCTAATATCACGATTTCTCTCCCGATGATACTTAGTAGAACATGGAGCTAGATATGAATCTAGAACATTTTTCTTCCCAATATTATTATTATTTTATTATTTTATATCATTCCAATTCTAATTTTAACTAAAAAGTAAGCATTTTCTAAAACTATTTCTATTACCAATGAAAAATTGTGTTGACGGCTGCCTACTACTAATTTGTCAGTGGTAACCTTGCTTTTGTTAAAAGAATTGATTCTATAGTTCACACTAGGTAGGGCAGAAACTAAACTGACTAGAGAGACAGATAAATCTAAATTTCTGAAGTACTTTTTTTTTCTCTCAGTATAAATATTTAATTATGTCATAAAAAATTCTTCTGAAAAATTGTGACACAAAATGGGATTGATTCTCCCTGTAAGTAGGGCACTAGTTATGTATCTGAGAAAGGAACTAACACTTTTTAAGTCTAAGTGACGGATCTATTCTAGGCACTTTAAAATATTCTCTTTAATCTTCACTGTATTCTACAAACTAGATATCATCATCTCTATTTTACAGATGAGTAATTTGGGCCAAATAACTTGCCCACAGTAGCACAGTTAGTATTACAAAGAATCAGGGTTATGACACAGGGCTGGCTCTAAAGCTAATGTCCTTTTCACCTTCTTAAAATAGGTCCCTTCTGCTCGTTCTTTGGGAGAAAATTAGCCTTGCAATATATTATAATGCCTACCTTGAGAGCCCTGTGGTTTGGTGGGTAAGAGTGTGAGCTCTAGGGTTAAAAAATCTGGGTTCAGAGCTCAGTCCTGTCATTCACTAATTGTGTAATCTTGAACATTGCTTCTTGCCTCTGTGCCTCAGTTTCATCATCTGTAAAAGGGGGATGATTATAATGATATCCACTCAATACTGTGGTTTGTAAGGACCAAATGAGAGAATACATATGCAGTTCTTAATAAAGTGGTTGATACATAGTAAATGTTTACCAGACATTTTTCCAGGAGTTTGATCTCCCTATAAAAGTTGGTCTTTTTGTGAGTAGAGAAAAGATGTATGGGTTGTAAATTCTTTTCTTCCTGCCTACTTACGTCTGGCTCGTTTGGCAATCATTGTTCTGTTTTAGATCCCTGTCTGATTTTACATATTCATTTTTTTCCTTTCATGCATTGTAGAAGATTTTAAAATGTCCATAAATTCTTTGCTAATCCTTCCTTTGAGAGAATTCTCCTTCCTTTGAATATATGCTACAATTAGTGACTTACTTGATGAATAGAATATGACAGAGTGGGACTTTTGAAGCTAAGTAACATGAATTGCCCACATCTCTTTGAATGCTCTCTGGGAACTCTCAATCACCATGTAAGAAGTCTTCTCTGCCATGTTGGAGAGACCATGTGTAGGGACTTTGGTCATCAGACCTAGCTAAGTCCAGTCTTCCAGTCACCTCTGCCAAGCTTTCAGAAATTTAAATAAAGCTGTCTTGGACTCTCCAGATCAATCTTATCCTCAATTGACAGAAGAATCTCCCAACTAAGCCCTGCCCTAATTCCTGACCCACGAAAGCATGAGATATAATGAAATGGTTATTGTTTTAAGCCACTAAGTTTTAGAGTAATTTATTATACAGCAATAGATAATGTAAACGTTCATTTGTTTATTTTAAAAGAAACTGTTGTTCCAGCAACTGTTCTAGGTTCTGGGAGATACATCCATAAACAACCTTAGCAAGGCCACTGCTCTCATGAAGGTTGCTGTATAAGTCAGGGTTCTCCAGAGAAGCAGAAACAATAGGATAGATAGATATATAGATAGATAGATTGATTGTGGGAATTGACTCATACAGTTGTGGAGGCCAAGAGGTCACACAGTCTGCTGTCTGCAAGCCAGAGGACAAAGAACACTGGTAGTGTAATTCAGTTTGAAGCCAAAGGCCTGAGAATTGGGGGGCAGGAGGGATGGGTTGATAGTGTAAATCCTAGTCTGAGTCTGAAAGCCCAAGAACCAAGAGCCCTAATATCCAAGTGCAGGAAAAAAATAGATGTCTCAGTTCAAGCAGAGAAAATGAATTCACTCTTACTTTCTTTGCCTTTTTATTCTATTCAGACCCTCAACAGATTGTATGATGCCCACTCACATTGGGAGGAACCATCTGCTCTACTCAGTTCACCAATTCACATGCTCATCTCTTTCAGAACACTCTCATAGACACACCCAGAAATAATGTTTTATCAGCTATCTGGACATCCCTTTGCCCAGTCAAGTTGACACATAAAATTAATCATCATAGCTGAGAGAGATGGACAATAAAAAAAAATAGACAAATATATACATTCATTTCAGATATTAATAAATATTATGGAGGAAAATAAAGCAATGTAGAAAGATGAAGACCAACCATGGTAGATATGTGGGACTATTTATATTGGCTGGTAAGGAAAGACTTCTCTGAGAACAGCTCATTTGAGCAGAAATCAGAATGCAGTTTTTAAATTATGCCATTTACTCATTCCTCATTAATCCATCCACCCATTCATTGAACAAATATTTATTAGCCACTGCTCTGTTCCAGGCACCATGCTAAGTGCTAAATAAGATAATCAGAATGTCTTGTGAGGCAAACAGACATGTAGAGATAATAATAGCATTATATGAATATTCTATCAAAGAGATATGCACCTGGAGCTTTAGGGGCACAATAAAGTGGTATTTGGCCCAACCATGTGGAAACCAGGAGGATGTAATACTTCCCTAAGCAATATATTTTTCAGAGGGTCAACATGGGAAACTGAATATTTATTCAAATGTTATTGTATAGCTTAAAACACATTAGGAACTTCCTTTTTTGCTATTGTGTACATAAGAGTATAGTAACTGGCCCATAGATATGGCATAAATATTTGTTGAATTAAAATTGCTTTAAGTTTCAGTTTATAAGTCATATAAGAAAATCTTTCTTGCTACTTGCTACTCCTTTCTTTTGAACCAAAATTATCTTATATAATATGATCATTCATTCCTCTTACTCATCAGACGTGGCCCTGAATTTTTTTTTCTGTTCCCCCAATCAAATTCATCGTGAAACAATTACGATTTGCCATTTGAGGATGTTCAAAAGAATAGCTTGTTCACTTTCAAGAATGAACCAAAAGAGGAGTGTTAACAATATTTTTAGCCATAGTAGCAGCAGAGCCAGCATGGGTGCAGGGCCTCCTGAAGTGACTCATTTGACAGAACCATCATTCATTTGGGTGTTTCATTTGGATGTTTAAGTGATGCTTTTTTTTTTTTTAAGAAACAATTGCATTACTTTGCAATCATGTCATGTTTTTGTGGGTATTCATTCAGGTGAGCTTGATCTTACTTGCTGCCCATCTTTCATACTATCTTCTATGCTCCATTGAGTCCTTCAAATATGTTTTCCAGTCCAAATTTCTGACTTAATTTTTAATCCTCTATACCCCAAAGTTTCCTCATGCCCTAAAACTCTGTTTATTCTAAGATTAGTTAATTTTCTCCTTTTCCAAAATATTTACTTCTAATTCCTACTTAATGAGTAGTATTACCACCAGCCTGGTTACCAAAAGTAAAAAGGTGAAAGTCATCTTGGATACCTTCTGTTTCCTCGACACTCACAATCTATTTTTTATCAATTCTTATTGATTCTGCTTTCAAAATATATCTTGGATTTCCAGTCACCCTCCCCCATTACAATTGCCTTGATTCAGGATTGTATGTCTTTTGATAGACTATTGTCTCTTCTGCCTGGAATGCTCTTCCCCTCCCTGCCTCTATGGTGAACACATTTTTCAAGACTCAGTTTAAGCTCATCCCTTCTGTATTCCATAGTATTGGGTTCATGCCTCTGTAGTAGCCTTAACCACATTGTAGTATTATTCATTTATATTGAGGTCTGTATTCAACTATTTTTTTTCACAGCTTAGTATAGTACATTGGCATTTCATTCGTTCATTCATTCAACAAGTATATAATAAACATGGGGCAGGCAGTCTGCTTGATCCTGGTATAACAAAACATAAGATCTCAGACCTCTTAAGACATACAATAAAGTGAGGGAGACAGATGATAAAATAAATAATTATAGTAAAGTGCAATGAGCATAATAATAGGTAGATGACAGGGGGCCATAAAAATATGTAATGTAATCATATGGGATTAGAAAAAGGTTTTCCTTAGGCAGTAACATTTAATCTGAGACCTGAAAGATGAGTTAGTCAGCCAGATTTAGGGATGGGAAGGTGGGACTAGGAAGGAAAATATTCCTTTCAGAGGAAATGTGATATACCAGACATCACAGAGAAGTAATTGAAGTCTTGAAGGGATCGAAAAAAACACTGTAAAGCTATCGGTCAATATTTATTGCATAAATAAGATTTGAGGAGCATTTGTAATGCTTAGTTTTCTGAAGAACGTGAAACTCTTTTTTGGTTACATTGTGCAAAAAACTTTTAAAATACTCTGTGGACTTCCCTATACTCTTAAACAGAAACCACCTTGTTTCACTTTTATTTAACAATTCAAGCTAATCAATAATTGCATTAGTGCAACAGCCATTGTTAGTTGCCTATATTCATATCCATTCCAGTCTCTCTTCTCCCTTGTTAAAAAAACCTGATTTTATTTGTAAAGTATTCTGTCCCAAGCAATGTCTTGTGATTTCTCTAGAGTTGTGATATCCAATATGTCCAATATGGGTAACCACTAGCCACATGTGGCTACTGAGCATGTGAAATAAGGCTAGTCTGAATTGACATGTTGTAAATGTAAACTATACACCAGAGTTTAAAAAGTAAGTATAAAAATGTAAAATATATCATTAATAATTTTTATATTAATTGCATGTGGAAATAATATTTTGGATATGTTGGATTAAAATATATTATTAAAATTAATTTTCCCGCTTCTTTTTAATTAAAAATATGCCTACTAGAAAATTACTTATGTGGCTTGCATTAGTATCTATTATATCTGTTAGAAAGCACTGATCTAGGTCATTAAAACAATCTTGCTTTTCTTTTCCCTTTCCCATTCTCCCTTAAAGGAAAGGATGGCCATGTTACCCAATTCTGGCCAATGAGATCTGAGCAGAATTCTGCTGGGGGCTTTCTTGGAAAGATTTTTTTTTTTAAGAAGGTACTGAAACTATATTGCCCCTTTTCTTTCCATTTCCAGTGTATTTCTACATTGAGTTGTGGTATGATGGCAAGATCTACCTCAGTTTTTTTTAAAAATTTATTTTAAACCATCTTTTTAATGCTCAGTATTTATATGGGAGAAAGGCCAAGAGTTGAACAGAGATTTTTGTCTTTGAAAACATTGATTTATTGCTGCTATGTAGGAAAAATGACACCCTATTTATTTAAACTGCTATCATTTCCACATTCTGTTCCATATAGCAAGATGAATTATTAACTGATACAATTATATATGGTACTATGCTCAGGGTGGATTGGATTGTGTGGAACCACTCTGCTTGTTCTCAGCACCCTCTGACTGCTATGTACTTAATGTCTGCTTTTTAAACTAAAATTTTTTAAAATTGTCTTTTGTTGGGTGAAGTGTTCTGTAAATGTCAGTTAGGTCAAGTTGGTTGATAGTGTTGGGCAAGTCTTCTATTCCTACACTGATATTTTGTCCATTTATTTTATCAATTATTGAGAGACAGGAGTTGAAATCTTCAACTATAATTGTGATTTGACTATTTCTCCATGCAGCTGTATCGTTTTTTTGCTTCACGTATTTTTTTTTTTTTTTGAGACAGGGTCTTGCTCTGTTGCTGAGGCTGGAGTGCAATAGTGCACTTATAGCTCACTGCAGCCACAGAATTCCTGGGTTTAAGCAATCCTCCCACCTCAGCCTCCTGAATAGCTAGTACTATAGACACAAGCCACCATGCCCAGCAAATTTTTAAATTTTTTTTTTTGTGGGGAGGGAGTCTTGCTATGTTACCCAGGCTGGTCTCAAACGCCTGGCCTTAAGGGATCCTCCTGCCTCAGCCTTCTAAAGTGCTGGGATTACAGGCATGAGCCACTGTGTCAGGCCAGTTTCATGTATTTTTTTTTTTGAGGCAGAGTCTCACTCTGTTGCTTGGGCTAGAGTGCTGTGGCGTCATCCTAGCTCACAGTAATCTCAAACTCCTGGGCTCAAGCGATCCTCTTGCCTCAGCCTCCTGAGTAGCTGGGACTACAGGCATGCGCCACCATGCTCGGCTAATTTTTTCTATATATTTTTAGTTGTCCAATTAATTTCTTTCTAATTTTAATAGAGACGGGGTCTCGCTCTTGCTCAGGTTGGTTTCGAACTCCTGAGCTCAAACAATCCGCCCGCCTCGGCCTCCCAGAGAGCTGGGATTACAGGCGTGAGCCACCATGCCCGGCCTCAGCTTCATGTATTTTGAATCTCTGTTATTAGGTACATGAAGATTTGGGATGGTTATGTGCTCCTGATGAATTGATGCCCTTTATCATGCCCCGATAATATTTTTGTTCTAAAAATCTACTTTGTCTGATACTAATATAGCCACTCCCGCTTTCTTTTGATTAGTGTTAGCATGGTATATTTTTTCTCATCATTTTATTTTTAACCTATTTATGTCTTTATATTTTAAATGTATTTCTTGCAAGCAGCAAATGTTTGGGTTCTGCTATTTTATTCCACCTGACAATCTTGGCTGCTAATTTGGGATATTTAGGAATTCACGTAAATGTTTGATAGAATTTGCCAGTGAAGCTTCACAAATTTCAGTTACCTCAGTAGCCCCAAATTTCAATCTCTTTTTCCTCCGTTTAGCAAAAGTCTGCTGCTCAATGTTTTGATTCCCCTTTCTTGTGCTGGGTTGAGAAAGTGTCCTCAGGCAGAAAAAGAGGGAGCATGGAGGGTTCGCTTTGTGTTTTCCTGAAGTCAAGGATCACAACCATGCAGGCCCAGTTGCCCAATGCCTGAAAACCCTGCTTCATGTATTTTATCAAGTTTTATGCTTGTGTATAAATCCAGCTACACACAACCGCAGTCAGGACTGAAGGTAGAGTGATGTTTTGTAATGAAAATCACATCGTGTCAGTTTTTGGCTCGAAGCTCTCCATCTAAGTTGAGAGTCACCTCATTCAGAGGAAAATTCAAATTATTTTCTATAGCCAACAAGACCTCATGTGAGCTGGCTCCCTACTGCCTATCTAGTCTCATCTTCTCACCATCTTTTCCCTTACTTTGCTGTAGCCATGCTGGCCTTCTTGCTATTCTTTAACATACAAAGCTTTTCTACTTGTTCCCTCTACCTATAAAGCTTTTCCCCTAGATCATCACATGATTTACTCACTCACTCCATTCATATCTCGGTTCAGATGTTACCTTCACAGAGTGGCCTTCCCTGAACACTCTGACAGAGAACTCTATCTTCTTATCATGCTTTGTGTATGTTCAAAGCTCTAAGCACTTTTTGGAAAGCAGCTGTACTCACCATTATACGACCAATGCTCTTAGCACTTTTTGAACTTATATTATACATTATCTAATGTCTTCCTGATGTTCACAACTTCCTATTCCAACTTGTCAACTCTGTCTTTGTACTTCAAAACAGCCATAGACAATATGTAAATGAGTGGGTATGGCTCTCTTCTAATACAATTTTATTTACAAATAAAAATGGGCTGTAGTTTGCCAACTCCTGGTCTAGGCAATCAATATGTTGTATCTGACTTACACAGATATGACCTAAAATTATCTCATATGTAAAAGTGACCTCTATTATAAGCAGGACAGCTCCTCCAAGGTAGCTGTAGACAGCACTGGTGCAATCACTAGACCTTCTGTAATGTCTACTGCAGAAATTCTGTACTTAAAAAAAAAATCCTTGTTTTATAGGAGCTCACGCCCCAATCTTATGGCAGAAAAATATCCCAAGCTTTTCAAAAAACTTTAAGGGTGATGTTAAAAATACATCATTCCCATTTTGAGTTTCTATGGATATAGCAATTAGGAATGCTTTCAGTTGCAAGCAACAGAAAAGCAGACCAGCAATGACTTAATCATCAGTACATTTTTTGTTTGTTTGTTTTCTTAATGAAAGTCTGGAGGTAGGTGGCAGTTCAGTGATTCAGTGAGGACACCGGATCTTTTCATTCTGCCATTCTACCACTCTCAGCTTGTTAGCTTTTGTTTTTCAACTTAAAGCCTCATGAAGACAAATGGCTGACACAGCTTCAAGCATTATGTCCTTACACAAGTGTCCAAAACAGAAAGGGAGGGAAAACAGCAAAAGACCTTATCCTTATATTGCCCCTCTTTTATCATGAGAGAAAATCTTTATCAGAAATCTCCTAGCAGACTTCCCTTATCTTACTGAGCAGAACTAGGTTACTTACCTCTGCTTAGATCAATCACTGCCAAAGGGAATGGAGTTTCTATGACTGCCTTAGACCAGGGGTTGACGAACTATGATCTGTGGAATGAACCCAGCCTGGGGCCTGTTTCTGTAAATAAAGTTTTATTGTAACACAGTCATGCCCATTCATGTTCGTATTGCCTATGGCTGTTTTTGTGCTACAATAGCAAAGTTGACTGGTTGTGACAGAGACCATATTCCCTACAAAGCCTAACATATTTACTACCTGGCTCTTTACAGAGAAACTTTGCTATCCCCTGGTTTAGACTATGATTCATCCCCTAAAGCTGGCCACAAAGTAAGGATTCTTTAAATAAAAAGAAGCAGAAATGACTCTTAGGAAGGCAACTAATAGTGACCCCTATTATCATTTATAATCATTTATATGATAAATTAATGCAAATTCCAATAAATGGCCAACAGATGCATTCTTTGAAAACTCTTTTTCAGATTCTCAGTTTGGACCCTCTTGTTTCTGTTGCCCTTCTACCCAAACCTTAATAACATCCCTAATCTTTGATCTCTTCTCTCTCAATACTTCCTTTCAGCTTTTAGGAATTTAAGAAGAATTCTTTAGAGTCAAGGCACTAGAGGGAGTGTAGTCTGGGCTTCAATTATTGGGTAAAACTGAATTTCAAATTTTTCTCAGTCTGCAACATATGATAAGGATGCCTCCTTGTGTCACATTACTCTGTGTCTGCTTTCCTTCCTGGGCAGGGCCTTGTGGGCTTGACTGGTGTTTTCTCTAGGGTCTCAGCTGCTCTCCTCAGAGCCGAGAGAGAACATTGGGAAAAAATATTTTACAGAGATATTGGTGAGCACTTGGAAGATACACCACCCAATGCTAGTTAAGAAGATGTTTCAATGTTTTGGAAAGTTTCAAACAAGTGAGAGAAAGACACGCTGAAGGAATTTTCTGAGCTCCATCAAGTTCGGGTTCTATAACTTTGTGTGCTGCTTGTGAGTTTGGACTGTGGCCAGTTGAAGGAGACTATGAGAGTCGACACAAGTTTTTATTTTTTATATTGCCACATACTTTCCTACTCCTTTACACTGCTACCCCAAACCGACAGCTTTCGTCTAGGTGTAATGACAGAAGTGTTTAGAAATAGAGGTGCTAGAAAAGGAGTAAGGGTCTAGAATGTGAAGGAGATGGTTTCTCTTTGTCCAATAGCCACTAGAAGTTAGTTTCAACTTTTTATATTTGAGCTTATTGAGAGGTTTAACCCATAGTTTGATGAAAAATTCAACCAGTGTGAAATTTTGGAATACAGAATATCTATGAGTTAGGACATACAGACCTTCTATGACCTATTTTGTGGCTGAAACTTCAAAGAAGAAACAATTCAATTGAGTTGGTCTAATTGTGCTCTCTCTTTCCTGGGAATAATAGCCCTGCAAGGGCAGGGGAGGATAAATAAGGGTTTCCAGGGGTTGACTTAAAAAAATCTACCTATTTAAGCTCCTGGAACTCTCAGACCTCCCACATCCCCTTGCTCATACTCTTTCCATGTGGCTATTGAAGATCTGCTCTAGTTGCAGCTGTTGCTCTTCACTCTCCGATCCCTGTTCACTTGGCTCTGGTCCATCCACCCCTCCTCTCACTGCAGCTGCTACCGCTTCTGCTCTCACAGAGGTGTGGAAGGGTTTTCTCCTCACCACTGCTCACAGCTCTGTTTTAGGATACCAATGTTAGTCTGCCTGTTAGTTTACAGGCATTCTGCCAAAGAATCTGGTGCATTTCCTAAGGGCTGGGTGGAAGTAAATTTGAGTGACACGATCATATATCTTCCTAAAAAGTTTTCTCTTCTTACCACTAATAATAGGTATCAAAAGGATTCTAGACATCTTGACCTTCTCCTACTTTAGGTGGGGTGGGACATCTTCTCTTTTTGAGTGGGAGAGTATCGATTGTGGTTTCCTGGGCTTTCCATCTCAATATTTCTTTCAAGAGCACTAACAGGTTCTTGAACATGTAGAACTCCTGGAAGCCTGTCATTTTACCCCAAGTTTCCAAAGTGATTGTGGTAATTAGATTCTTCCTTGCTTCTCATCTTTTCTCAATATACTTAAAGTAAAGCCATTAATATGTTAAACCTTGGTTTTTATTGTGCTTGCTTCAGCAGTACAAGTACTAAAATTGGAATGGTACAGAGAAGATTAGTATGGCCCCTATGCAAGGAGGACATGCAAATTCATGAAGCATTTCAGATTTTTAAAGGAATAAAATCCTGTTATTTGTGGCAACATGGATGAACCTGGAGGACATTATGTTAAGTGAAATAAGCCAGGCACAGAAAGACAAATACCACATGCTCTCACTTATATTTGGAATTTAGAAGTTGTTCTCACAGAAGTAGAGAGTAGAATAGTGGTTACCAGAGTATGGGGAGGGGAGAGAAGAGGGATGGTCAGACATTGATTAATGGGTACCAAGCTACAGTTAGATGGGAGGGATATGTTCTGTTGTTTTACTGCATATAGGATGACTAGAGTTGACAGTAAGGTATTGCATATTTCAAAATAGCTAGAAGAGAGGTTTTTGAATGTTCTCATCACAAAGAAATATTAAATGCTAAAAATGATGGTGTTGCTAATTACCCTGATTTGATCATAACACAGTGTATACATGTATAATTGAAACATCATGTTGTGCTCCATAAATATGTACAATTAGTTAGTGTCAATCACAAATTTAAAAAAATTAACAACCACTGGTTTTTATGGAATCGAAGAAATATTTCTATGCATTTTCTAGCACACCATCTTTTCTAACACACCACCTATTCCCTTCCTATTCAGAATATCTAAGTTTTAACACATACTGGCAGACTGAGGACCATGGAGGAGGTACTAAAACATGGGAGCTTGGGGTTGGAGGTAGGGGGAGGACCAATATTCATGGCTCTGGGATTCAGTAATTTATTCACTTATTGAACTTTTAGTAAACATTTGCTATGTCTAAGATAACATGTTAATGAAACCGTAGAATACAAATGTCTAAGAGGCATAGGTCATGCTTCGAACACTATAGATGCTTCAAACAGTACAGAAAAGGGCATAATTTGATAAAACTTGGAGGATTTGTTATAGACTCTGTGTTCTTGAATTATAAATTTGGAAATCTTCCCCATAGAGATGATATTTGAAGTTTTGCAAGAGGCATTAATTTATTTAGTCAACAAAAATGTATTAGATCCTTATGTGGTTGACATTGTTCTAAGTACTTATAAAATATGCGTGAATGGGAATGGGGAGTTATTGTTTAATGACTATAGAGTTTCAGTTTTGCAAGATAAAAAGAGTTCTGGAGATGGATGGTAGCAGTGGTTGCACAACACTATGAATGTTCTTAATACCACTAAACTGTATACTTAAAAATGAGTAAGATAGTAAATTTTATGTTACATGTATTTTACCACAATAAAAATTGAAAAAAACCCCCAAATTAATAAATGAATAAATAATTTAAAAACAGGAGTAAACAAAAAAGATCTTTTCCTTTATGGAGCTTAATTTAGCAGAGGGAGGTAGACAATATATAATTTAATTATTTGCACATTAGAAGGTGATATGTGCTATAGAAAAAAAGAAATCTGAACAGGTTAAGGGAGTTTAAGCGTCCTGAGGTGGGTTGCTATTTTAAATAGGATTGCCAGAGTAGGCCTCCTCACTACTTGACCAAAGACATGGAGATGATGGAATTAGCCACATAAATATCTGGGGGGAAAACATTCCAAAGCAGTGGGAGGGAACACCCCGTGTAAAAGTCCTAAGGTGGAAGCATGCTTGGCATGTTCTGGAGACCACAAGGAGGCCAATGTAGCTGGGACAGGCTGGGGCAGGGAAGGGTGGATTATGGCAGCAGTTGAGGTCACAGGGGTTAGGGGAGGTCAGATCATATGTGTTCCTTAGATCATTGGAAGGACTTTGGTTTTTACTCTGAGGGAAATGGGAACCATTGCAAGGTTTTAAGAAGAGGAATGGATTATGTAACATATTTTAAAAGGATAATTATATATGGGGAAAATCGACTCAAAGTGGCAAGAGAAGAAGCAGGAGACCTGCTAGAAGGCTGTTGTATTAGCCTTTGGGTGAGAGATAGTGTTACCTTGAACTAGAGTAGTAGCAGTAGTGGTGGTGGGAAATGGTTAGGTTTTTTGTATATTTTAAAGGTAGTGTCAACAGAATTTCCTGAAGGATTAGAGGTAGGGTGGATAAAAAAGGAGTCAAGGATGACTACAAAGTTTGTGACGTGAGTACCGGGATTGTTGGAGTGGGAGAGGCTCATGGGAGAGGCTTTGAGCGAGCAGTGTTTTGGGGGGAAGACCAGGAGTTCAGTTTTGAACACATTGAGTTAGCTCTGTCATTACAATTTGTTTTTTTAAGTTGCACAAGTGATAGTCATGAAAAGCATGAGTCAGTGACAGAGCTCTTACAATCTTGCATCCTCTTTTTTCTTCCACATCTAAAAGGACACGCCTACTCTGAGCCAATACTTTGTGAAAGATACTAGATCACTGACTCATGCTTTCCATGCCCTCACTTATGCAACTTAAGAAAATTAACTGTAATGATGATAGCACTCAAAGCTATTGGGCTCTCACTATGTACAAGGCACAGGCCATGTTAACTCATGCTAATGTGTATAATTGAAAGAAATGTTAAATTGCAGTGAGAGGCTAGTGAGATTGATTCTCACACAAATTCATGGAAACTGTTTTCTATGCTTGGACTCCAGGTTGAGAACCCTGGGGTGTTTTACAGTTTAGAAGCATCCCTTGTTGTACATTATTCATCCTGACAACAGTCTTACAGGGTAGGTCAGTGAGGTTATCCTTGTCATACTCAGAGGGTTGGAGTGGCTTGCTAAGATGGAAACACCAGTTCAAGATTCCAGGTTCTCTGACTTCAAGGCCAACAATGTCCCAATACCCCCTGCCATCCAACTTTTTATTTAGAACATTTTTAAACCTACAAAAACTTTAGAATAGTATGGTAGAGTGAACACTTTTATACCTTTAACCTAGTTCACCAATTGTTATTGTGCCACATTTGACTTATGTCTTTCTGAATACACATACGCACACACATGAGTTGTTTTGTGACCTATTTGAAAGTAAGTTGCAGGCATCCTGTCACATCCAAGTATATTTAACCTGTGTCTCTTAAGAATAGGGACATTCTCCCACATAACAAATCTTTTCCCACCTAAGAAAACTAATAATATAATAACATCATCTAATATATCATCTATATTTAAATTTCCATAATTTTCCCCAAATATCTTTTACAGCTGTGTTTTTTTCTTTGTAGGAACCAGTCTAGAATTATGCATTGCATTTGTGTAGGGTATCTTTCATTTCTGTTAACAGAATGATTTCCACATTTTTTGTTTTTCATGCTGCTATCTTTTTTGAAAAGTCCACTTGTTATGAAAAGTGTCCCAAATTTTATATTTGTTTGATTGTTCCCTCACAGTGAGACTTAGGTTAAAGTATTTTTGGCAGGAATAGTACATGGGTGAATGTCAGGTTGCTCTGCTATTGGTTGAGACTAAGTTTGATCACTTGATTAAGGTGGTGACTAACAGATTTCTTTATTGTAAGGATAAACTTTCTCCTTTTTGATTAATAAATTGCCTGTGGAGTAATACTTTGAGACCAAGGTTTTAACACCCATTGATGATCTTTGCCTGAATTAGTATACTGGTGGCTACAAAATTCCCGTTATCTCCTTATGCTGCCTGTAGACCAGGAATCTTCTACTCCTGAAGCTGTACTTCCAGTATTCTGAAACCATCGGGTCTACTATATTGCCCTATGGACACCAGCCATGCACTGGTGGAAGGAAGTGAGCCATGAGATCAGATAGCGGATGAGATAGCAGATCAGGTGATCGCTGTGTTCCAGAAATGCTGGGCAGGATATATTAGTGAGAAGCAAAAGGACTATTTTGGTGACTCTAAAGTTTCAATTCTGTATTTCTTTGGTGGTCACAGTTTGTGTTTTCCATAACTTAGCTAACTTTTCCTTCAAAATAGTTTTTTTTCTTTTTTGGAAAGAAAAAGAAGTAATGTATATTTGATATAAATCTATTTTTAACTGCTTTACTGTATTTTGCTGTCATCTTTGCTTTCTTATTCTTCCTTCTTGCTTTGTACTTTCTTTTCTTTCTCTAGAAGCCTCTATTCTTTTTAAAAATATGCTCAAAAGACATTCTGAATTTTTTATTTTCTTAATTTACTTCTTCCAATCGATCAGTCTCTAATTTGTTCTTTAAGTTGATTTGTCTCTCCTGCTCTTCTAGATAGGATGAGGGCTTCAGAAATAAGGCAACTTTTAATTATGATACATGATGCTCTAGGTTAAGCCGTTCATATAATAAAATACTTGACTTTAGAAAATACTCATTTTAAAAGATATGACAAATTCTCAAACAACTAATGACGGACTTAGTTGTCTCAGCAGTACTCTCGCTATTTTAAAATACATTACTTTGTTAACCACACCCTTTGTTCTTTTATAGAGCTGAAAAATAGGAAGCTTTTCTTTCCTTTCCTTTTTTTCTTGGTAGTTTCTAACCACATTTTTGCACTGTGGTTTCATGTAAGCAGTTGTTGATAATCAACTGATAAGTGTTGTTTTGTACAGAAGTCGTGCTTATGAAGTATGAAAATGAGTGAAAGAACATTTGAGAAAATGTATATTTAACTTTCCAAACATCAAGTTACTATGGTAAGAAAAATAAATGGGTTTTCTGTAATTTTCTCACCTATTCCACAAACAGCCTTTTAGTTGTTCATAGATTATTGTCATGATCCATTTTGTAATTTAAAATAGAGTAAAGATTAAAAGTTTTTTGGTCTCAGTGTAATTTATTTATGTATTTAAAAAAATCCTACAAGGCTCTAGCAATTCTCTCTTGAATAATTTACAACTCAAAATAATAATAGCAATACTATAGCATATGGCATAGTTTTAAATTGAAAGATGTAATTTTGTTGACTGATAAAATTTTAAATTCAGTTTTCTGAACAGACTTAGGGATGAAACTCATGCACAAGGATTGGAGAAGGCCTCTATATTGATAGTGCATGAAACTGCTTGTTGTCTTTCAGTGGTTTGGAAGGAAAGAACTGAAGGAGACTTCTGTTCTGCCCCAAGGATGTCCTTGACCCTGCACCTGTCATGTTGTTTTTCCAGACATTAAATGCTATTTTCTTCCAAATGTTAATTTGATCCCTCTGTAAACCTTCTGAGGCTAAAAACTGGTGCAAATTATATAAGATAAATGACATTTCAGAAGAATAGGTTATCTGAAGAAGATCAATTTTGAACTTTGTTTAATATTAACCAAGAGTTTCCTAAACTTAGTTAACCATGAAAATTATTCTTATTGCTGAATAAACCAAAACAACAGAAAATATGTGTCAAAAAACAGTGGCACTTGTGTTCTATAGAATTCACTTTGGAAATTAAAATTTAGTGACTCTATATTGGAAGTTAAGGCCTAAGCCAGAAAGCTTTTGACAGCTTCAATCTTTACAATATCAATAGAATTTCAGCATAATGTGTTAGCAAGATCTTGTTTTCAACATTAAGTTTTATAAAATAGTATACATTTTTGCTGTAAATAAAAAAATATATGTTGTTTATTAATATAAATGCAATTGAAAGGAAATTAAAAAGAGTTTTAGTTATATGATATTTTATTGGATGGTTAAAAATGACCTCATTTTAAATTGAAAGACTAAATATTTTATTATAATCTAAATATTTATTTTGTTTATGACTTAGGTATTCTGATTATAATTTTTAAAAGCATTCTCTGTAGTCTTTTGAAATTAAAAATCAAGAAAAAATGAAAACCTGCCATTGAAGATTTTCCAATGTCTAGGTCTTTATCTTTGAAACTTGTGGTATTTTTCAGATGAAACCTTAACAAATATTATTGCTATTTTTTAAAATAATGAAATGCTAAAATAGTTCCATTGTATAATCAAAATATATAAGAAACTGGTAAGACCACAAATGCTACAGAATAGTTGAAAATATACGTAAAATTTATTTCACTATTTCTTAGAAAAATATTAATTTTTTTCATCAACCTTTGTTTCCTGGGCTAAGCCAACTCAGGGACCAAAATAAGACTACAATAGCAGTTATAAAATAGAAATATTTTCTGTTATTTTCTCCTGTCTTCTTTGTAAGAAGTCCAGTCCTCTTATATTCCTCTTAAACATTTCTGGATATCTCTAGGAGGTGGAATCACATATGGTTAGGAACTAGTCCTTTTGAATACCTTGGGGGTTACTCTATTTTCTTCCATCATCTTTTGCGGTGATGACACAAAAAGTGGCAATTATGTCACCCCTACTCATCAGGTCACTGGTATTAAAAAGTCACTGATGTCATCCTCTTTTGTTTGCTCAATGTTGTTGCTGTTCAGTGTGCATAAGTAATGGCTGCATCATCCTGCTATTGCCAAAGTCACCTATAGTGATAATGAAGTTGACTAGCACTCCCAGTGACCCATTGACATTTTCGTGGATGAAGTTGCCTCTTCCTTTCACTTTTTACACATGACAGTATTCAGGACTCCATGGGGTTGAGCTGGAGGAAAATTTTTAGTGACCATTATTATCTGATTGGCCATTGATTTTTCTCTGTCCTTAGGATGAATTCTTTTCCTGTAGACTTATTACCTCTGAAATAAATCATACCCTAGAATTCCTCTTGTACAAGTTCTTCAGGTATGTCCAGATAATAAATATTTGCCAAACATATTAAGAAATATATATTAATAGCAAATCTATAGGAGGGCAAGACATATTCAGCAGAGAACAATTAAGAGAAATTAACTGACTCCACAAAGCCAATAAAGTAAATTTGTGTCATTGTACTCTAAAATTATAGTGGCCTCCATTTAATCATCAAAGTCCTTGTTGACATTGTTATCTCTATTCTTAACACTCCTAATGTCTCTTGATGATTTTTCATTTCTGTCAACAAGAATATGTATTTATTTGATAACATGTAGTATGTTATAACTCTATATTTGGTAGAACATATTTCTGTAATAATTTTTAGCATTATGAAGCATTTCTTATAATCCAGTCTTGCTTTGGAATCTCTTAGGTGAATATAGTGAAGATCAGATATTTGATGATTAATAGTAAGAGATGTTACAAATGTTAGTACTCTTATTTGAAAGTTACAGAGGCCTATGGAATGGAAGGAATCTTTGGAAAGGGCAGGTAGGTTTGGGTCTAGAACAAAGACACATCTGGAACCAGGGACTCAAAATACTATCACATCTCCATGTTTTTCATCTCTTGCACATATTAAGTTTTCTTCTCTATTGTTGCTGCTGACATGTGTGATAGAAAACATGTTTGCCAATAGCATTTGAATTTTACGTATGACCACTTCAGCCATCTGGACTGTCTCAGTTATATTTTTAAAAATACCCAGAAAGCACTCTTACTGGCCCAATGTGGGAGACCTTAGACCTCTTATGGGTTGAAATGTATCCCCTTAAAGATGTTGAAGTCCTAACTGCAAGTACCTGTTATTAATAATATGACCTTACTTTGAAATTGTGTCTTTGTGGACTTTCAAGTTAAGATGAGTTCATTAGAGTGGATCCTAATCCAATAAGGCTGGTGTTCGTATAAAAAGGGGAAATTTGAACATAGAGACAGACAGGTATATAGGGAGACACCATGTGAACATGAAGGCAGAGATGGGGTGAAGCATCTACAAGCCAAGGAATGCCAAAGATTGTCAGCAAATTACAGGAAACTAGGAGAGTGACATGGAAGAGATTCTCCATCACAGCCCTCAAAAAGAACCAACCCTTGACCTTGATCTCAAACCTCTAGCCTCCAGAAACTATGAGACAGGAGATTTGTTATTTAAGCCATTCAGTTGTGATACTTTGTTACAGCAGCTCTAGCAAATGAATACAGAACCATTTAATGATGGCTTGTGGGTAGGATTATGTAGCACCATGGGAACCACATAGGGGGGTGAAAGTTGATTCTCAGAAATTAGTACCAGAAGGCAATCTCATAAATTTTCACTACAGATCCCCCAATGCGATTTATTATGATTTGAAACTCAACTTGGATCAATAAACTAAAAAATATTGGCTATGAAAATTTTCTGTTGAATGAATTAGTTTGGTGGGAATTGGGTGGATAATTAGAAATAATATAAAAAGTAATTTGCAAATATTATTATCTGATTGGCATCTATGTTTCAACACACAAGTTACCTAATTGTGAGGAAAGTAATGAATCTGCTTTGCTCTAGCAAAGGTAGATAATTGTAGCAAAATGGAATTTATGGGAAGGAACCAATAATGGTTAATAGTCTGCTGATAAAAGATACTGTTAAGCAAAATGGTCGGTTCCTGTTTTAAAGTCATAACCTGTCATTATTTAATTACTTAGGTTCATTGTAGTTGTTATCTATAATAGCCTCCAGTTGAGACACCTTATAACTACTGCTACCTCTACTCTTTCTAAACTTATTCTTTATTGTATAAGCACTAGTATTCTCCAGGTTAGACTTCATAATAAGTAATTTTATCAGAATGAGTAAAGACTATGTCTTTTTCTGCTGTTTTCTTTTCTTTTCTTTTTTAATGACAGAATATCAGATACTCCCACCTCAGCCTATCAAGTAGCTAGGACTACAGGCACATACCAACACTCCTGGCTATTTCTTTTTTCTTTCTTTCTTTTTTTTTTTTAGAGACAGGGTCTCAATATGTTGCCCAGGCTGGTCTCAAACTACTGGTCTCAAGCGATCCTCCTGCCTTAGCCTCCCAAAGTGCTGGGATTACAGGCATGAGCCACCATGCCCAGCCTCTGCTTCTGTTTTCTAATCTTGGAATAAAGTACCTTAGACTCTAAATCAGGGATTGACCAAACTATAACTCTCAGGCCAAATTTAGAAATACTGTTTTTAGAAATACAGTTTTATTAAAACACAGCTATGCCCATTTATTTACTTATTGTCTATGGCTGCTTTCACACTACAAAAGCTGAGTTGAGCAGTTGTGGAAGAAACTGTATCATCCACAAAGCCTAAAATGTTTACTAACTGGACTCTTACAAAAAATGTTTGTTGATCCTTGACCTAGGTATGTTTGTAAAGGGGGAAAAAAAGCATTTTCTTTTTTTAAATTAAGTATACTAGAAACAGATGGTTTAATCTTTAGAGTAAAATATAATTCCCACATTACTAATGTGGACTACACATTTAAAAAGTGTACTACATGGTTTAAAGTGCTTCATTGAACTCATTTTTTTTCTTATTTATAGTTGTTTGTAATTAGTAGTTATTCAGCTCTTCCAATTTCTTTTTTGCTATTGCAAATAACTAGTTACAGAACTGAAAAATGGAAGGGGTGTCCAAAGGCACCATGTGTTGTGAGGGTTTTTAATTTAATGTTTCTTGAAGCCAGGAATTGTTTGTGCTCATCATCAGTGACTTCACGTCCTTAGAGGAAATCACCTGTGCTAGATAACAGCAAATCTGTTGTTCAATTGATTAGTCGATTGATTTGAAAGAACAGAAATAATGAAGAGAGATATTTCTATTTGGGAAGTGAATTTTTAACAAAACATATATAAAAATGTAACCTTCGAAAGTTACCTAATCTCTCCGAACTTCCATTCCCTTCTCCATAAAGTGGAGATAATAAAATTACCCAGTACATAGCATTATAAGGATTAAATGAGATGGTCCATTTAAAGTGTTTGATAGAATATCTTGCATATAATTAAGGCATGACATATTTAATTCCTGTCAATTATTTCTATTTTTTTAAAGCTTCTGCTGTGGTTTGAGTATTTGTCCTCTCTAAAACTCATGTTGAAATTTAATCCCCAGTCTGGTGGCAGTATTGATAAGTAGGGCCTTTAAGAGGCAATTATGTCATGAGGACACTGCCCTCATGAATGAATTATTCTATTAAAGGATTAATGCGTTAATTAATAGGTTAATGGATTAATGGGGTATCATGGGAGTGGGACTGGTGGCGTTATAGAAAGAGGAAGAGAGATCTGAGCTAGCACACTTAGTCCCCTTGCTGTGTGATGCCCAGTGCTGTCTCTGGACTCTACAGAGTCACCACCAGCAAGAAGGCCCTCACCAGATGCAACCCCTTGACCTTGGGTTTCTCGAGAAGTAAATTCCTTTTCTTTATAAATTTCTCAGTTTCAGATATTCTGTTACAAGCAACAGAAAATGGACCAAGACAGCTTCACATCTGAGCCACACAGTATGTCAGTCATTCATCCATTTATTCAGGATTTGTTGATTTCTTATTGTATTAGTTTGGATTCTCCAGAGAAGCAGAACCTATTGAATGGATATATTGGATGGAGATACACACACACACACACACACACACACACACACACACACACACACATTGATTATAAGAAATTGTGTGCAGGCTGAGAAGATCTGCAGTCAGCAAGCTGGAGACTCAGGAGAGTGGATTCCATGGTTCTAGTCCAAGTCTGAAGGCCTGAGAACCAGGAGAACTGATGGTAAAAGCTCCAGTTTGATTCCAAGTTCAAAGTCCAATGTCCCAGCTCAAAGATAGTAAGGCAGAGAGAGTGAATTCTCCCTCACTCCACCTTATTGTTCTATTCAATGGATTCAATGAGGCCTACTCACATTAGGAAGCTCAATCTGCTTTACTCGGTCTACTGATTCAGATGTTAATCTCATCCAGAAAGAGGCTCACAGACACACCTATAATAATGTTTAACCAAATATCTGGGCACCCTGTGATCAAGTCAAGTTAACATATAAAATTAACCACTCAAAGTCCACCCTTTGTCAATTTGACACCTGTATGCAGCTCCCTGAAACATAAAATCTCCAAATAAAGACAATAACAAGGTAATAATTTCACCTAACATGATAAAACTATCCTGCTTACAATTAGAAATGCCCTACTTCTTTCCAGAAGAGTAGGTGAAGTCCTTGAGTGATGTTTACTCTTCTCCTTGATATCCCATAACTTAAATACTATGATGTAAAATTAACAATACTTAAATACTATGATATAAAATCAATACATCTTATGTAATTAAATAAGAGGAAAGAAAACAAAGATATTTTCTTAGTATATAAAATAAATATGCCTGTACATATATATTTATATACACAAACATATGCATAACAAAACAAGGAGGAATTATTTATGAAAATTACAGTCCTTATTTCTGTTACTGGTCACATAGTTGTAGGTGGTATTTACACCTCCACCCACCGTGTATTCTGTATTCTCTTTGCCTTCAGCAAACACCTCAGCTAGTTGTGGTTCTTTACTTGGTGGAATGACCCAAACTATCATTCCTAAAGGGTCTAGGCTTTTAGTAGTCATGCCTGGATTGGGTTGTTGTAGTTTTCCTTTGCCTTTAATAACACGGCATAGTAATACTAAGAGATGCCCTAAGGAACCTCCTATGTTCTAGAGATACTCTCTTACTTCCATTGTGGAGTAGAAACCTGATTTCTTCTTGGTGGTCAAGACCAATCGCTTCAGCCAGCATAGTAACTCCCTTCTTTGCCTGTTGATTCAGAAGTATGAGGAATTCAAAGCGTCCAGGTGGCAGTCTTCCAGTTCAATGGAATCATTGCTGAGCTGGTAGAAGCTCTGGTGTCTCTTCATTTTGGAGCTAACATCTCTAGGCCAGCAGAGCATAAGGTTATGGGAACAAAAAGCAAAAGTTTTGCTAGTAGGTCACTAGGAATAATAGTGAGTGGTGCCACTCCCTTGATTCATAGACCTGTAAATCCTAGCTGTAGGAATAATAGCACCATATATTGGATGCTGATTCACAACATATACAACCTTCTGGAGAATGTTGCTCCAGCCCTGCAAGGAATTGCCACTTAGCTAAAGCTGTAACTGAATCTTCAAAAGGTCCTTCCATCATTCTATCAACCCAGTTGCTTCAGGATGGTGGGTAGTATTAATATATTGTGCAGAAACATCTGTAAACCAGTCCTGAGTCTTCTTTCTCTCTGTCAACTGGTTAGAGGGAACTCCCCAAGAGGCCACAAGTGCAGGCTGGGAGAGAGAAGGAGGCAATATGTTAATAGCAGGAGTGGGAACTAAGAGCATTTGAGCCACTTCTACTTGTAACTTATCTGATCATGTATTTACCATTTCCATTTGATGATGCAGTGCTGCTGTGCATACCCAACTTTATGGCTTGGTGGGTCAGATAACACCCAGTTCATGATGGGCAGCTCAGATCACACAGTAATTTGGTGACCCACGGTTAAGCGTTCAGTTTCTATTAAGGTCCAGTAGCAGGCCAAGAGCTATTTTCCAAAAGGAGAGTAATTATCTGAGGACGATGACAGGGCTTTGCTCCAGAATCCTAAGGGCCTGTGCTGTAATTCAGCTTTAGGGGCCTGTCAAAGGCCCCAAACAGGATCCCTATCTGCCACTGACACTTTAGGCACATTAAATCTGCTGAATCATATGGTCCAAGTGGCAGAGCAGCTTACACAGCATGATGGAACTGTTGCAGAGCCTACTCTTGCTCTGGGCCCCATTCAAAACTAGAAGCTTTTTGGGTCACTGTCAATGTGCTGGAGAACATACCCAAATGAAGAATATGTTTCCTCCAAAATTCAAGCACATCCACTGGGCCTTGTGCCTCTTTCTTGGTTGTAGGAGGGGGTCAGATGCAGCAACTTATCCTTTGCTTTAGAAGGGATATCTTGACATGCCTTACACCACTGGACCCCTACACTGAAGTAGAAGCCTCCTAAATTTTTGTTGGATTTCTTTCCCACTCTTATAAAACATGCAAATGTCTTACCAATATGTCTAGATTAGTTATGGTTTCTTGTTCACTAAGGCCAATCAGCATAATGTCATCAATATGATGGACCAATGTGGTATCTTACGGAAGAGGAAGGCAATCAAAATCCCTGTGGACTGAATTGTGGCATAGTGCTGGAGAGTTGATATACCCCTGAGGTAGGACAGTGAAAGTGCCATTGCTGTCCTTGCCAACTGAAAGCAAACTGTTTCTGGTATTCTTTACTAACAAGTATTAAGAACAAAGCATTTGTCAGATCAGTAGCTGCATAGCAAGTACCAGTGGATGTGTTAATTTGCTCAAGTGATAAAACCACATCTGGTATAGCAGCTGTACTTGGAGTCATCATCTGGCTAAGTTTATGACAATACACCATCATTCTCCAGCACTCATTTGTCTTCTGCACAAGCCAAAAAGGAGAGTTGAGTGGGGATGTGATGGGAATCACCACACCTGCATCTTTTAATGTTGGTGCAACTTTGATGGTGGAACTAATCTCTGCAATCCCTCCAGGACTGTGGTGTTGCTTTTTGTTTACTATTTTTTGTTTACTATTTAAGGCTTTTACTTGGCCTTTCATGCCATAATAGCCCTCACTCCAAGCTTTGGGAACCAGTATGGGAATTCTGTCAGCTGCTGACTATATCTATTCCAACTATGCATTCTGGAAGTGGGGAAATAACCACAGGATGGATTCAGGAGCCTACTGGACTCACTGTGACAAGGACCTGAGTTAAAACTCTGATGATCACCAGACCTTCAAAAGCTCCTACTCTGACTGTTGGGCCACAGTGATGTTTTGAATCTCCTGGAATTAGTGTCAATTCAGAGTAGATGTTAAATATTCCCTAAAATGTCTGATTATTTCCTTTTCCCCAATGCACAGTTACACTGGTAAAAGGTCATATGTGTCTTTAGAGAAGGCTGGGAAAAAGATTACAGTATAAATTTTTGTGGTGTGTTGGGGTCCTTCTTCAAGGGAACGCAGATTCTCCTTCATTTAAATGGTTCTGGGTCTGTAAACTGGCTCAAGTCTGGGAATTGACTGAGGGGATGTGACTCTGATTTATGATCTGGTTTACATCTTTGTTCACTTGACCTTGAATTTTTCTGTTCATACCGATCAACTAAAAATTTAGTAGGCTTCCTTCCTATTTCCCTTCTAGGGATGCCATGACCAGCTAGTCAATGCCACAGGTCTGCATGAGGCAGACTGTTCTGACTGCTGCTCTGACTGTGCTCCCCATTACAGCAACCATGTTCACATGCTCACCTTGCCTCTGGCATTTGAGTGCCACCACCTGACCCCTGCTACCTCTGGGATCCAAGTATTCCCATTACATTTACATTCCCCAATTCAGTAACTACAGTCCCCACTGTAAGGTCTGGTCTACAGAGAAGAGTAATCATGGAGCTCTTCAAGGGTGCCAGGGCTTCCCTCATGGATTCCTTTCTCAAAGTTGTGGTGAAAGGTATGTCTTCTGAACCCTCCCAGTATGGGAAAGTAGGTCTCAAATGACAAATCCACTCTAACTTTTCAGTTTCCCTAAGCCTTCAGTTTCCCTAACTTTTCAGTTTCCCTAAGCCTTCCCTTCCTCTATATTAACCAAGACAGGTTTGACATTTCTAGTTTATGCCCTGTGGGCCATATTCTGGCCTATATTTCAGCCAACCACCCACCCAACCAACCAAACTGTTAGAGCCTTTCCTAACTCCCTGAGCTGCAACATTAAATGCAGAATTTCTTTTAGTGAGACATGTTAATAAATTCAGCCTGGTCCAACTTCATGTTCCTTCCACCATTATCTCACACTCTCAATAGCCATTGCTCCCAGATATCTGTCTGTATAAATTAGAAAACTCAAGTAGTTTTCTTAAAGTGTAGGAATACCTCAGGAATACCTGAGGCTGGTTAGTTTTTAAAGAAAAGGGTTTATTTGGCTCACAGTTCTGCAGACTGTACAAGAAGCATGGCACCAGCATCTGCTTCTGGTGAGGGACTCGAGCTGCTTCCACTCATGGCAGAAGATGAAGGGGAGCTGGCGTGTGCAAATCACGTGGCAAGAGAGGAAGAGAAAGAAGGAGAGAGAGAGAGAGAGAGAGAGAGAGAGAGAGAGAGAGGAGAAGGTGCCAGGCTCTTTTCAACAATCAGATCCCATAGGAACTAACAGAGTGAGAACTCACTCATTACCATGAGAACAGCACCAAGCTATTCATGAGGGATCTGCCCCCATGACTGAAACATCTCCCATTATGCCCCACTCCCAACATTTGGGATCAAATTTCAACATGAGACTTGGCAGAACCATACAAACTATATCCAAACCGTAGCAGTTCTCTAATCTGATTGGATTTAAAGATGCTAATGACTCTACTTCTAGTAGTAAAGAGAGTACTGACAGTCCATGGCAGGATCTAGCAATGGAAATATGCAAGATATCCCTGATGGATGCACCTCATCAATCACTTATAAGAAGCAAGGAGCACATAACTGTGTGTATGATACTTTCAAACACTTTTGGAAAACTAACAAATATAATGAGGTTAGCTGATTGCCCCCAAAGTCACTGCACACAATTGTGAAAGAAAAGGATGCCCTCAGGGATTTGGATTCCCAGCATGACATAAATGATCTGGAAACTTCCACATGTACTGTGAAGGAGACTCTTATCTCCAGTAGCCAAAAGCTGAGGCTGCTGAAAATTAAGCACAGAATCTCAATTTGGACCTGGCTGAATTACAACACAAGTCAAACTCCCAGCCTTGCAGGGTGCCTACTGTTAAAGTGATGGCACTGACTGGGAAAAAATGGGATCAGGTAAGTTGGAATATGGGGAAGACATACATGTGGGAAGACCCTATGAAGCTGGGGACATTGAGCCTATAAATTTTGATGAGTCGTCTTTGCCAGTAGAAGAGCCTCTCCTCCCCCATCTGAAGGGGTGAGGGAGCCTGCATTGCCTGGGGAAACTCTAATTTCCCTGGGGAAACACTCCCTTGAGGCAGTGGCCATTCAAGGCAATTTCTGATTCTCCTCAGGATCCACCCCACCAACTCTCTTTGCTTCTAGGCCTATAACTAGACTCAAGTCCCAGTAGACCCCTAAAGGTGAGGTACAAAGTGTGACCCATGAAGAAGGTGTTTGTATGGTTCTGCCAAGTCTCATGTTGAAATTTGATCCCAAATGTTGGGAGTGGGGCATAATGGGAGATGTTTCAGTCATGGGGGCAGATCCCTCATGAATAGCTTGGTGCTGTTCTCATGGTAATGAGTGAGTTCTCACTCTGTTAGTTCCTATGGGATCTGATTGTTGAAAAGAGCCTGGCACCTTCTCCTCTCTCTCTCTCTCTCTCTCTCTCTCTCTCTCTCTCTCCTTCTTTCTCTTCCTCTCTTGCCACGTGATTTGCACACGCCAGCTCCCCTTCATCTTCTGCCATGAGTGGAAGCAGCTCGAGTCCCTCACCAGAAGCAGATGCTGGTGCCATGCTTCTTGTACAGTCTGCAGAACTGTGAGCCAAATAAACCCTTTTCTTTAAAAACTAACCAGCCTTAGGTATTCCTTTATAGCAATGCAAATGGACTAAGACAAGAACTAATTCTGGAAAGCCCAGAAGCAATTCAGAAAACTTATCCTTAAAAAATTTTGTTCCTCCAGTACCACTCTCATTACCCAAATACTATATATCCTATTCCTTCTGTTTCTCTGGAGAATGAATATCTATATCTATCTATATGTCTAGATTTATTATTAGGAATTTGCTCATGTGGTTATGGAGACTGGCAGAAGATGATGTCCTAGCTTGAAAACAGGCAGAGAGAGCAAATTCCCCCTCATTTCGTGTTTTTGTTTTATTCAGGACTTCGATAGACTGAATGAGGGCTGCCCACATTGAAGAGGGCAATCTGCTTTACTCATTCTACTGATTTAAATGCTAATCTCCTCCAGAAAGACCTTCACACACATCCTCAGAATAACATTCAATGAAATATCTGGGCACCTCATGATCCAGTCAAGTTAACACATAAAATTAATCATCTCACTTCCTGGGTACCAGACACATGGACATATAGTAGTGGATATGACACAGTTGTCACCTTTATGGAGCTCACGTTTAGTGGAAGTGACAAAGATAAACAAAGTCTCATCATAAGTGCTATGAAGAAAAATAAAGCAGAGTTAAGGGATATATAGAGAGAGTCTAGGGTAGATGGGGGTCTGTTAGATAGTGTGGTCTAGGATTGCCTCTTTAAAAGGTGACACTTTAGTGAAGATTTGAATAAGTCAAGGTAGCAAGCCATGTGATTATTCGAGGGAAATGTGTTCTAGACAAAAGGAACAGCAATAGCAAAAGTCCTGAGAAGGGAATGATTTCTTTTGAGATCAGTGGGCAGATTAGTGAAGTCTTTTGGAGTCTTTCTCCAGTCATGTTCAACTGATAGTGTTTGGGCATGGAATAGGTAGAGAGTAGAGTTTAATCAGGGCTTTAATCAGATGAAGAAGAGCAGGGCAACAGAGTTGAGGGATATGTAAATGAGTAACTGGTATAAGGAGGGGTATGAGATGATGCAGGTAAAGAGACAGTGAAGAAGTAGTAGGGACTGTCAACTGATTGGAAATCTCAACAGGAATGAAGAAATTTTGGAGTGAGGGTTTCTAAGACAAGTGTACTAGAATGGTAGGAGATGTTGTTCAGGAAACAGAATGCTTGAAATCTTAAACTTGAGATTTCTAAGGTGTGTAAAGTTATTGTAATGACATGGATAGGATGGTGGGAGTGGGAACCTGGAAAAATGGAGGCAATGGTTGTTGGTAACGGAGAGCCTGAGGCTGGGCAATTAGATAGGTATCTATGGGTCTGTTGAAGTTATCGAACATGATGATAAGAGTGGCAATGGAAAGAGAGTTGGTGAGCCTTGTGCTAAATATTCCATTATTCTCACTTTTCCCTGAATATGCCATGGTTTGCTTGTTTCTGAGATTTGCACATACTATTTCTGTTTAGAATACTCTTTCCATTCATTCTTTCAGTTTAGATCCACTTTCTCTGTAAGGAAGGCCTGAACTGACTTTCATATAGGTTTCTTTTCCTTTGTGATCCTACAGTACTTTGTAATTACTATACTTCTATTATGACATTTATCAAATTGTAGAGGAAGTTTTTGTTCATAAATCTGCCTCTTCATGTAGAATGCAATATCCCAGAATGCATAGATTACATCTTATGCATCTTTGTATCCACTCAATAAACACTTGTTAAGTGAATACTTTCCTATTAGAATATGAGCAAATTAAGGACGTGATTGCATCCTCAGTACATAAAGCAGTGTCCAGCAATCATTTTCTAAACGAAAAAAAAAAAAGCCAAGATTCATTGACAGTAATTATTCTCAAATGTCTATAGTAGCCAAATACTTAGTTGCATGAGCAACTCAGTTAACATTTGATTACAGTAAAACTTGGGTCATATTTGAGTTTTTCTAACTATAAATGTTTAAACCATCCCAGCTGACTAATATAAAGCAAATGGAAAGTTGAACCAAAGTGAACATTTACAGTTAAACTTTAGGAGAGAGTTGGAGAGATTTAGATTCAAAGGTCAGGTCAGTTTGCATTGGAAATATGCTTGGAATTTATCGCAGCTGCTGAAAGTGGGATAGCCTGGAGGTGTACAGATTGTGGAACCACAGCTGTTTTGTGGAGCAATGAAATTGAGGTAGCTCTTCTTAGTAGTCAGGTTCTCTTTATTAGGGAGTACTTTTTTTTTTTAAGTTTGCATGGGAATTTCCTTATTAATTCCTCTCAGGGAAAGCTCACCAAAGAACTGTTTGTGTATTGCACGTGTCAGAATTCTCAATCTTGCTTGTGCATTAGAATCATTCGTGGAGTTTTTTTTTCAGACAAAGAAACCCAGGAGGTTCTGATTCAGCAAGTGTTTTTATAAAGTTTTGCAGGTGATTCTGATGCAAGGTCAAGGTTGAGGACCACTGAAAGAGTCACATCGCAGTGAAGAACTTTGCTGTGAATTATTTATTCTCCAAAATCCATCATGGACTGTAATCTTTAGTACTTATTAAATTATTTGAAAACTGCACATCAAAAAGGAGTCTAGCTCTTTTGTGGGAAGGTCTCCATTATGTGATGATTCATCCATTAGAAAGAAACATTTTGTTTTCTGTGTAGTGCTGTACAGGTCAAACATTCATTTATATGGACAATTCCCTGAGTTTTAGTTCTTGAACTTCATGATTAAGCTCTGAGATAATGATGGCCCTGCACTGAGGTAAATGCTGAAGAACAACATGTTTCCTGAGGTAGAGAACAAAACACAGCATTTGACACCCTTAGATGAAAAAAATAAATCATATCCATTTCTAAATAATATGGAAATTATTGAATTTTCAGAGTTAAAACACTTTATCATCTATTTTAATCTTATTTTTTAACCTCAGGAAGTAAGTACTCTTAATGTTATCACAGAATGTGAGACAATTTTTGGATTCTGTGTTAACACATAATAAAAACAATTTCATGCCGCTCTGAGTACATCATTCCTTTATATCTTTTTAGCATTTATTTATCCAGCTTACACTTTATAATGTTACCTTTAAATTATTTTTACTCTTTAAAGATAGTGGTCTCCTTTCCTAACTTGTTCCTTTTCTTCTTTAATCTCTTGTAATACCTTCATAGCAATTTCTTTTCCTTTTTTTCTTATGCATTTAGAAAAGAACCATACCCTTTGTGAACACTGAATTTATAGCAAAAGACTTAGATTTGAATCCACATTCTGTCACCCACCTGTGACCTCACTCTGCCTCTTCCATGCTCAATTTACACAATGTTAAAACCCCTATTGATGGTGATTATCATAAGATCTCCCCAAAACTGTGGGATTATAAATGCAGAGGCCCTACATACATAGTGCTTGAAACATATTAATGCTTGATACCAGTGAATTCTTTCCTTCTTTCCTTTGTGGAGGATCCTTAGAAATACAATTCTGTTCAAGGCAACTGAATCCTTGGTCTTATTCCTAAACCGAACCGTTGCCATTTGCAAATTTTAAAGGGTTGCATCTTAAAGATATAGTGGGAAGGAAGACATTTTATAAAAGGTTCAAACTGATCACAGCCCAATCATTCTTTTGTCTCCAATTTAAAGAAAATATTATACCTTGAATTTGTACATAGCTTAATGTACTTTCTGTAAAGGGGAAGCCATTTTACAAATCTTATCAATTTTACAATCTTATCACTCTTGTCAACTACCAAGTACATGCTCAGGCACAGTCCTTCAAACTAGCTTTCCTATTTAGTCAATAGCACCATCATTAATAGTTACCTCTAATTGTCGGGGTCACCTTTGCCCTTTGCATTTAACACATATCGGTCTCTGGTTTCTTTCTTGATATCTTAGTGCTATCCCTAATACAGGGCTTCATCATGCTACGTCATTTCTATGCCCTCTGCCCTTCTCGTACATCTCTATGCTGCTGGAGTATCTTTTCCTTTACTCTGACTCTGTGGTTCCTGAATGCTTGCTGAATCCAGGCCAACTTTCTCGCCTGACATAAAGCTCTCTATCATTTAATCTCCTCTGTTTTGTCTACCACTATCACCTGCTACTCTCCAAGGAGAGGGAAACTTCTGCCCCCCAACACATGCTGGACTGGTCACTATCTCACTATCCTCAGGCAGATGCCTGACACTTCTCTTTTATCTATGCCGGTCACATGCGGAATTTCTCAGTTTAGAAACACGTGAAGGTCCAGTTTAAGTTCTAACTCTCTTTTGGGAAGATTTTTCTTTCCCACCAAAAAAAGCCACAAAGGGTCTTTCTTGCTTTATAACTTGATGAGTATCTATCATCTCTTCTCTTCATTTGGGCATATACATCTTATTTATTGTCTGCCTTATTTCAAGAGGTTTTAAGTTAAAATTTCTGTGAATCTCTAGTCGCATCAATGAATATGTAGGCTACTTTAGAGCAGAAGATATGTTGTTTGGGTCTCAGATCTGCTGTTAACTACCTATGACTCTGGGAAAATTACATAAATTTCTTATTTGTTTGTTTTGTTTTGATTTTTAATCTCCCAAATAAGGAAAATAATATTATCTATAACCAAACTACTACACAGGATTGTTATATATGACAAGTGACACTTTGTCATTGAAAATGCTTTGTGAATGGTGATAACCTATGTGTACTTAAAATATATTAGTTTTTATTTTTGGATCTGCCAAAGTACTAGTACAATGGTGACTAGGGAGGACTTACTATAAACACATATAATTGAATTAAAGCAATCCTAATTGTTGTCTTTGATATAGTAGCAAACATACGTGCAATCATAGCTCTCATTCTTAGTATTAGGGTTTATTTTATTGGAGGGATGCAAAGGAGTGAAGTGAATTTTAGACATTATTAAAAATTCACTGAAGGGTTCATAATAAAATGGTGTACTTTCATTGGTTTTATGTTGTGAAACCGACATTCAGGTTCCTACTACTCTGATATAGTAGTTGCTTATTTGAATTGGTAGTTGGAAATCTGAATTTCTCTGACTGCCTGGGCAACGACAGCAGGAGTGAACGTATAAATGGACTTATCTTTACTCTGATGATTTAGCAACTTTCCTGATCCTCACCTCTTTCCTCTTCATGATACAATTCTTTACATGATGAATCACTGAAGACTAATAAACTTTATTATGTGTTTCCAACTAGCATCTGCAGGGAGTCAGATTAAGTCCTAGGTGAAGTTCTCAATGGAATCTCAACCTTTGATCATACCACCAATGCTCTAATTTTAGAAGTATGAAAAGATGATTAAAGCATTTTAAGATCTTGGTACCAGGCACAATACAAAGTTGAAAGCTGCCATGAATTCTGCTACTTAGACGGAATACCATCCTTTGAGGCATTGATTGCCAAAGAAGTAGAATGTTAAAGTTGAAATTCAAATCATGAAGAATAAGACATATTTGGAACGCTTTCATACATACTGTGGATTTTATTAGGCACCGGATCTTGACCCAAATTAGGAAATAGTGAAAAATTTAAGGCCTAGATTTAATAGAAGTCTCATATAGAATGCCAAGTAGTTTTTTGATTATTTGCTCAAATGCCATATTTAATGCTAAATAAAAAATGAATGCTGTTTCACAATTCCATCATTAGTGCCTGAGTTAAAGAGAGACTTTTTGACTGAATAAACATCCTGAGAGAGTTGTGGTTCAACACGAAGACAGTAGTTATATCTAAAATGACATGGACCAAAATGATGCCATAAGGCCACTGCTAGCACCACCACCACCACCAACGTAGCATAAAATACAATCAGGGCTGCCTTTCACAGAATTTTAAAACAGAAGCTGTGTGCTTTTTTGTTGTTGTTGATTCCAACTCTCCATAGGCTTTGGGTGTCCCTTGCTATGCAATATTTGTCACTGTAGCACCTCTCTGCCTACTTTATCTGATAGTTAAACAGACTTGCTCAGTGCCTTCATTTCCTTGGGGGTCTAACAGGTGACTAGTTGCCAATTTTCAGATTCTAAAGTGGGCTAATGAATTAGTATGATACTTCCCTTTCTCTTTCCTTTATATCATTTGGTTTTCAGTAGAATCTTGTTATTGCATGATAAGAATAAAATAATAATAGTAGTAATAATAGCTAATTTAATGGCATCTACTACATGGCAGGCTTTACTCTAAGTACTTTATATATATATAGTAACACATTTAATCCTTATACCAACTCTGAGTTATATACTAATATTTATGTCCACTTTACAGATCATGGAACTGAAGTGCAGAGATGCTAAATAGGTCATAAACTAAGAGCAGAGATGCTAAATAGGTCATAAACTAAGAAGTGGAAGAGCCAGGGTGTGGAAACCACACAGGTTAACTCCAGAGTCCCTGCTCGAAGCCACTAAGCTACCCTGTCTAAACATGGTGGTGAAAGATATACAAGGAATAAGGAGAAATGCCCATGCATCGGAGTCATAAATATCTATTTAAATCCTGTCTATGCTCTTTGCTGGCTGTGTGGCTTAAGCAAGATATTTAATTTCTCCGAAATTAGTTTTCTAAGTTATAAAATAGTGACAACAGTACTTACATTCAAAAGTTTATTGTACATAAATAATGCATTAAAGCACCTACCACCAGTGTCAAGCATCTTTCACATGTTTGAATGTATGACTGGGTGGAAATGCAGAAGATATTTTTGTGCAAAGTGATTTTGTGCAACCGCTCAGCTGCCCTTCTTGGCCTGCGTATAGAGGAGGCCAACGTGGGACGCTTGCGACAGCGACATCGGATATGTAGCCCAGTGTTGTCAGTCAGAATTGAGAGAAGGTTAAGAGCAATATGAATCCAAGAAGCAGAAGTGACAGGCACCACACCTACAAACCAGAGGATACCTCAATTACAGTGTGCATGACATCCTCATCTTGACAGGCATTTGCTGGTAGCCAGCTTTTAGAAGGAAATGACAAAGTTATTAAGCAGAGGTTTATACAAGGAGGCATTGTCCTGAAACATAAGTATGTATGATATATTTACTCTCTATGTAAGTATAAAGTTTATATTTATATAGAATATATAAATCACTGCAAATGTTTTAAACTGTCTTTATATTTGACGTATCAGGTAGAAAATGATTATAATTCTTTTATACTTCCTCCATGTGTTCCTCAAAATCTAGAAGTTGAGCTTTGTTCTGTCTTTGGGTTGTGGGTAATTCTTTTTAACTTTATACGCTAAAAAAGAAATCTGTGAAGCAGCTCCATTCACTTTTCCTTCTTATTTTGTAAACATCAGGAAATATGTTACACGTGACAGATTGTCACATTCAAGAAACTATGTCAAGAAATTCACATCTGCCAATGATGCCATGAAGACTGCACTCAGAGAAAACAGTTATTTCCTAAGTATTGATTACTGAACCAACAATACTTAAAATGTTTATCTTTCAAAACAAAACTCTAATGGACAAAATGAGTCTTGTTATTTTAAAGATTATTTGGAAAGAGCATTAAGAACATTTTGCAACTGATACATGTCATTAATAGTTTACATTACCTTCCCACATAAAGGAAGATAGTATCCTACTTTATAAATAGGTCTTGTGGGAAAATTACTTCTTCCTTCAGGTTAAACAATCTGATATACATTTTTAATGTAGGGATAGTTTAGTGCAGTTTGAAAGCTAACCCATGTGAGGTTGTAATATGCCAAACCCCCAAAACAACAGACTTCATCACTCATGGTGTTTTAAAGACTCATTAAATTTGGTCTCCATAGTTTATGGGATGTGTAAAGAAGCTGGAAAATTTATTAATAAGACTAAATAATATTGCTCAAGAGATAAAAAGCAAGCAATGGCTAAGTGAGGTAATATTTAGGTATAAATAAATTCTAATAAAGTTAAACATAGGAAAGACTATAAGAGGCAGGTGACAGTGATTACCAGCTCTTTTCCTAATTCATTAAGGATGGAAAAGGAAGTGGTTTGAAATTGCAGTAGGAGAGATTTAGGTTAGAGATCAGAAAAAACTTCCTGTCAGAGTTGCTGGTCACTTTTTAAACAGCTCCTTAGAAACATTTAATAATGGGATACAAACTTTTTCCCTGGGGATGATTTAAAAGCAGTCACACCTAATCACGGTGACATTGTTAAGATTGCATTTTGACGTCTTCTTTTAGATTCATCAGTGAAAGTTGGTCTGCATGTGTGTGTGCATGTGTTTAAAGCGAACAGATGTGACTCATGACCACAAAATAAAGCGATGGATTCCACGGCACAGTGACAAAGCTAGGTCGCATAGTGAAACTCAGATGCCCTGTGAAGATGCAGAGTGAAGTCAGAAATCCTCAGTTTATGGAAACTAAGTACTGACTTTGAGGTTAGTTTAAGTGAAGCAGTACATTGGCAGAACCATCTATTTTTATGAAAATCAGAAAAAAATTATTTTTGCCCTACATAATGTCATTTCAAAAACTATAAATCTGTACGTAAAACAGGAATTACAATAATTCTTAAAATAAACAGCGAGCAAATTGTATCAGCAAGAACTTAGCTCTTTTATGGCCCTTGCATCCCGATAAGGAAACAAAAGCTTATACTTCCTAGTGGCAGAACAGGGATAGAACCTGTAGTGGCTGCTGTGGCGTGCTGCTCAGATGCCTCACCTGTCCCCTGCGCCCCACTCCTTTTATGTCTTAGATACTCATTCCATCTGTCTGTTGACTGCTGGGAGTGTTGGTTGCTGAGAATAACAGTCAGTTTCCTCTCTAGGAATTACCCTCTTTCTCTGGGCATTGTCCTCTGACAAAAGGAGTTGCCTTGCCTGTCTATCCCTCCCGCCAGAGGAGGGGTAGCCTACTTTCAGATGACTCGTTGATGTTGGGGAGGGGGAAATTCAAAGGATCAGTCTCTTTGCCTCAATTCAGGGCAACCCTGATTGGCCATTCCAGCTCCAGAGCTCCCTCAGAGATCAGCTGAGGACTTTGTTTCAGTTGCATGACAGTTCAATTTCTCCCTCTGTTCAGTTCTGGTTTCCTTACTCCCTCACAGGTTTATCCTGTTGGCACTTACCAAAAAACTTCCTGCATGCAATCTACATCTGAGTCTGTTTCCCAGGAAGTTGGACCTGAGGTAGTCAGCGCTAGGGGTAGTCCATCTAAAATAGGGAGCTGGATCATTCACTGGCCAGCTGTTCAAGAGGACCTCATCACTGGTAGTTAAGTAGAGTCCCGAACGTCTCTGGGATGCTTTATTGGTCCACTCGTCAATACTTTCACTATTGGTGACTAGGAAGGGATACTACTGAAAGGTAATGCACTGAGGGCTTGGGAGTAGTCATCATCATCAGGTCAATGATGTCAGATGGTTCTTACTGAGTGTCATCAGTGCACTGGAAAAAGACAAAGACAGAGGATTGGTAAATTACTAACTTAAGGTCAACTGTGAAAGTTAGAGTGTTTCGTAGGTAGTAGGTAGTATGTAAGGAGACTCATCTCTGATGGCCAGAGGAGAAACAATGTTGAGCATCAGATCCACAATTTAATTATAACATTAGTGAAATTTCAGAAAAAGTTGAATTTTCAACTCTAGCAAGTCTGCTGTGCTAAGTTCATGGCCCTAATTGGGAAGGAGTAAAACCCTGAGACTTGAGATGGACATCTGAATTGACACCCCTTAAAACCCAGAACACCCTGCATCCTTGGGGCTTGCAGAAGTGGCCCACTCTTCCTTATTAAAGGCTAGAACCCCTACCACCCCTCTTGCTTGAAGATAATGCAGAGGCTTTTTCCTTATAAGGCAACACTTACTCTTCTACCTCAGGGTCTACTCTCACCTCCCTTTCCGAGGACAGATGATCAAGAGACTGAGAGAAGCCACCCCAATAATAAGTCGCCACTTTGGAGTACTATGATTCTGAGTTCTTTGGTCGTTTGGGAAAGAAAGAAATGTGATATGATAGAAATAGCATTGGATGGAAGCTGTCACTGATGTCTTGTGTGACTCTGAGTAGGCAACTTAATTTTTCTGTGCTTCACTTTCCTTGTCTGTAAGAAAAGGTAACTGGGAGAAATCTCTAAGACTTTTTTCTAGTTCCAGAATTATATGTTTAGTTTATTTTCAATCAGCAATATCTCTTGGTTTTAGAGAATTGTCTTTTGCATGCCACAAAGCGTCAAATATTACTTTTATTTTTTTATTTTCATTATTAAGTAACCTAAAACAACTAATGTAACAAAAAATACATGCTTTTCTTTAGATCTGATAAAGAATTGTATGATGAATATTTTATGTAAAAAAAAGCTCCAGAGGTTATTTAACATTTTGGTTTTAACCACATATAGGCAGATAAGGCCAGATATAGGACATTCCCCATTACAACAGCATATTGAAATGTTGGTTCTTGGGGAACTATGAGTGTTTGATATGTCTACAGCTTAGGGAGGTTTTAGAAATCTGGCAAGAAATAAGACTAGAATGTTTACTACAGGCCAGAGATTTCCAGATTGCCCATGTTTCTTTCTCTGTTGCATGTACTATGGAAGAAGACAGGGGAAGGAGGAAGCTAGTCAAAGGGTTAAACTTGGAAGTGAAGTAGAGGAACAAATGGAGAAGGCAAAGGGAAGAAGTGAAATCAAACTACTTCCTTTTTCCTTCATCTTAAGTTCCACTCGCACACAGAAACTGAGAGGAGCAGGCAGACCTAAACTTCTGATTGGAAGACGATCTTTTGACTTCAGTGTCTCCCATATATTTTCTTACTTTTTGACTTACTTCCTTTATTCATCCTCCAAATTTATATAAACTATTGGACACTGTGAAAATGCTCAGTAGGAAGCTTTGGGCTTTAAAATGGGGAGTTAGACTTTCTAGCCGTAAGATGATCATGACCTCAGCTTTTGTGCTACTTTTGGAAGGTTCCTGTGAACATATCCTCTGCACTCTCAGTCAGCAGCAATACCCAGTGCATCTACATTTCAGGGCTCCTTTACAACCTGAACACTGACTGTACTGATTATAGCAGCTGCTGTCCTGTCCAGGGAGATAGCCACTAGCCACATGCGGCCATTTAAACTTCATTACAATTAAATTTAAATTAATTAAGTTAATAAAGTAAAATTAATTACGATTACTTAAATAAAATAGAAAAAAATTTCTCAGCTGTATTAGCCACACTTCATAGCCTCAATATCCGCATGTAGACAATATCTACCACATAAGAAAGTTCAGATATAGAACATTTTCTTCACTGCAGAAAGTTCTATTGGACAGCGCCATTAAATCTGAAGTCTTCAGAGCATAATTCTGACTAAATTTTGCACTATGTGGACAGAACTGACTTAGGGTGACAAACTTGGAGTAAAGGTTTAGATCAAGCCAGGTTTTAGGCTCCACCAACTTCCTAAACAATTCTGCTTCAGTTAGAAAGTCTGGAGTCATTTACAGTGTCCTAAACATTCTATCTTCAGAATGACCTTTGCCTCTTCTCTTTCCATCTCCATTGCCACCATTCTTATAATCATGATAACAATGACAGTTAAAAGTTGAATGTTTTCTACGTGCCAGATACTATGTGCTTCTTATATATCATCTCATTTAATTGTCACAACAATTCCATGACGTGGATGATATTATCAGCTGCATTTTTTTTTTTTTAATTGAGGCTTAGAGGAATCAAGTGACTTGCCTGCCTGAAGGCAAACAGCTGGTAAGTGACAGAGACAGGATTTAAACCCGTATTTGTCTGACCCCAGAACTAGCCATTAGATTGTACTGTCCTACCATGTCTGTTTACCTACCCTTATTTTCTCCTATTTAGAGTTCATACTGGGTACTGTTGTCAGAATAATTTTTCTTTTTCTTATTTTATTTTGGCATCCATGAGTGGGCTCAAACAACATATTATTTTCTTTCTTTCTGTTTTTGTTTTTTTGAGACAGAGTCTGACTCTGTCACCCTGGATAGAGTGCAGTGGCATCATCATAGCTCACTGCAACCTCGAACTCCTGGACTCAAGCGATCCTCCTGCCTCAGCCTCCCGGGTAGCTGGGACTACAGGTGTGCACCATGACAGCCAGCTAATTTTTCTATTTTTTAGCAAAGTTGGGAGTCTCACTCTTGCTCAGGCTGGTCTCAAACTTCTGAGCTCAAGAGATCCTCCTGCCTAGGCCTCCCAGAGTGCTAGGATTATAGACATGAGCCGCTACTCTCGGCCCAGAATAATTTTTCTTAAATTTCACTTTCCTCCTCAAAAATGTTAATATCTCTATTTTGTTCTACATATACTCAAAACTCCATGGCCTGACTTTTAAAAAAATGAGTGTTACTGATTTTGTTTTGTAATTCATAAAAGTGTATAATTTATTTCAAAATGTAGAAACTGATAACTTTTACTTTTCAGGGTTTTTTTGATTAAAAACATTCATTTTATTAGTATTCTTTTAGATGCTTGATCATGTCCAGGTTTTTAGAATCCTTTATTATTTCTGCACACAGCCAACCTGAACTTATTGTCCACCTTTCTTTAATGACCACTTTCTCCTTTTAATTTGATAAGTCCCCGTATATTTCAGGAACATTATTATTTTCAGAGTACAGCCTGGGTACCGTAATTTGCAGTTTAATAACAAATTTCCTTGAATTGCTGACTGACATTTTGTATTTATTAATGGACTTAATAAACACTGGTTGTCTGAAGTCACACTATACTAAATGAATTTAAGTTATGCTTCTAAATTCCACTGGCAAGAAAGGAGGCTAGAAATACTATATTTTCCAGGAAATACAAAGTGATCAGTCTTGTCACAAATGAATATTATCCAATTGCTAAGTACATCTTTAGAGAAAAATTGTTAAGTGAGCTAACTTGTGTTTACCACGATATAAACTTCTGATAGCACTCACCCCATTAGGCAATATATCTTCTTTACAGCTTTAGCTGAAAACATCCAATTGCTGGTAAATAATGCTGTCAATATGGTAAGCCTCACAAGAAATTACACACAAAAAAATCAGTAGAAATGCAACTAAGCTTTGGCTTCTTTATGGAAGCTTTGGAAATGTGTTAATTCCTCAAAAATGTCAGCCTTAATTGTAACTAATGGAAGTGTGGGTGGGAAAAAGGGGAAAAGATGCAAGAGAATAAATGCTGGGTTGCCTTTCAGAAAAAAAATAGTCTGTTAGGAGAACACTGACTTGAGTTTGGAGTAGAACAATTTTGGGGTTTGAGTCCATTCTTTGTACTAACTGTGTGCCTTTCGTCAGTCTCTTATCCTCTTTGATCTTCATTCTTCTCATCTGTAAATGTGAGTAATGGTAACTGTGGAAGGCAAAATAATGGCCCCCACTAAAGGTGCCAATATCCTGGTGCTGGAATCTGTGTGTCACACCACATGATAAAAGGGCCTTTGCAGATGTGATTAAAAATATGCATTTTGAGATGGTTGATTACATGGGATAAAATGAGCCCAATCTAATCACATGAGCCCTAAAAAGTGGAGAATTTTTTCCTGGCTGGAATCAGATAAAGTAGGAGAGATTTGAAGCATGACAGGAACTCATCCTAATGTTGCTGGCTTTGATACAGGGAGGCAGCTATGAGCCAAAGAATGCAGCAGCCATTAGGTGCTGGAATGGCTCTCCCACAACCAGCAAGGAGATGAGGACCTTAGTCCTATAACCGTGAGGAACTAAATTCTGCCAATAACCTGAATGAGCAAGGAAATGCATTCTCTCCTAGAGCCTCCGGAAAGGAACACAACCCTGTTGACACCTTGATTTTAGCCTGATGAGACTCTTGGATTTCTGATGTACAAAACTGCAAAATAATAAATTTGTGTTATTTAATCTACTAACTTTGTGATAATTTGTTTTGGCAGTAATAGAAAACAAATATAACAATACTGTTCCATCTATCTCACAGAGTTGTGTGATGATGTGTATAAAAATGCACTGTCAATTGTAAAATACCACACACAGGCTAATTGTTACCATCCATGTCCTCAGCTTCTGTAGGCTCTATTCTGTCTGTGAATTGCCAGCTTTTAAAATCCCATTCTTAGAAAATAATAGCTACTATTTACTAAGCATCTACTAAGTGCAAGATATTCAAGGTACGCTATGTAATTCCATCTGTATGAATTAAGATAGAAAGCCATTTTACATATATGGAACCTGACAAGAAATTTGACCCTGTTGGATTTTATAAGATTTCTATTTCTAAGGGTTTATCTGTCTTAAGGAAAACAGGGCAGGAGAAGTTTAGATATGTAGTTCTAATGACAAAATACTAGGAGAAAGTTATTAGAAGTTTGTTTTCTTTGCTCTTTTTTGATCGCTACAGAAGAAAATTAAAATAGAAGTTATCAGAGAAAAAAACTCAGCATTGAAGTGATTAAATGTAAGCTATTATCCAGGGTGGTGTTCATAAAAATATGCACAGTTTACCTTTAGATCTTGGCTTGGAAGATCCCTCCTGCTGTCCTATGGGCTGTGATCAGACACGGGCCCCAGTGAGCTGTCTACTGTGTGTGCATTTTATATGATGAGAGAAATTGCAGAAGAATGCTCAGCTTGAAAATGAGGCTTAAGGTACAACGCTTTGAGTCTTGAAACCCCAAACATATCTCCATGGACAAAATGTTCTTTGAAAATTAATTGAAGATGTTCAGCCCCATACTTGGAGATATTCTTCTAAACAGCTGCAGACTTCAGCGATGTTCTTTCATGTCGTAAGAAAAAATTTTGTTTTTGGCAGGGAGAGAATGCTAGAAATGGCAGGTCACAGGAAGGTAAGCAAATATCCTGGATTACTTAATGATTTTGACGCTGTTTCCCACATTTACAGGATGATATCAGTGGGACATAGGCTCTGAAATTTCTAGTAATTATTCTGAATATCTTCATCCTTGTTCCTCAGCTCTCTTTCTGGTATAGTGTGTTTGTCTAATTTGGGGGATGTAGGTTGTGGCTTTGGAAGGAAATTTTTTGACTGGATAAAATTAAAGGACACACACCCAAACGCTCATAACCTCAGTTCCAGTGTGGGCCCTCGCCCAAGCTGGGAAGCAGGTAGATTTTCTTTTTTCTAGGACTTTGCACTTCTCTATTCTCTGCCCTTGCCTCCATTTCAAAATCTTCCATTGCAAGACACGAAAGTATTTTTATGTTACCCTTGTCCTTCACAGTGTTTAATGAACTGATCTACCCTTCCTATTATAGACATACCTGGTGGTGTTTGCATTTTAATGGAGAAGTTGATAGGTGTGGTTCTCCTCAAAGGAAGAGATTTCTAATGGTAGAACTACAGAATTTATGGGTAAAGATACCTTCTTGGAGCCCCTCAAAAAGACATCAGTTAGTAACTAGTTGCCTATTTCACCTCAATACCCTTTCCTTCTCAGCCCAGGAGCTGAGTGTGGGTGTAGCTAAGTTCCCTGGGCACTAGTTGCTAGTTGTTCAATAGGACCTACTAGTATTGAGGTTTTCTAGTTATAACCAACATCTCAGTAGGGCTCTGAGTGATAAAAACATATATGATATAACTCATATTCATTAAGCATTTAAATCCACATTCACTATTAGTCCCACAAAACTTATACTATTATAAGAAATACGGCAAAAATGCTCTCAGGGCCCTTAAGCCACTATTTCCTGCAAATTATGGATTATACCTCCCCATGATTTTGACACTGATTATAAGGCTGATGCTAATGGTTAGTGTTCAGTTCATGTTTGCTGAATGGGCTGTGCATTAAACAACCAGACTCCGTACCTTGGACAAAGCACATGGAAGGATCAGGGAAACAGTGCTAATTTCTTATTTTAAGAACTATTAGTGATTGACATAAGCAGCTATGAGACATATGATTTTATTTTTCAAATCTGTGCTGGAAAAAAGAGTGTTTTACATGAGGGTGGAAGAGTTTGGAAAGTTCTCTCTTCCCCCGTCAGTTCTAGATAATCACTGTCTCATAGGTCTGTTACTTTTATAATCTAAGTGTTCTTATGGTGCTTTGAAAGCTCTCTAACTGACTCTGCATCTCAGGGAAGAGTGGAGAAGGACTGATTTCCCAGGGGCGCTCTTTCTTCTCACTCTGGGTAAATCTACAATTGCCTGCTTTTCCTAGGGGAAAGAATTAAATTCTCATGACTATTGAGGAGGTAGAAATTTAGCATTCTGTTTGGGATCCACTAATATTTGATTGACTGTGTCACTCCAATGTCAATGCTAGAGAAAGTCTTATAGGTATTTAGATTTTTTAGGCAGGGTACATTCAAAATATTATTCAGACAACTTAGCAATTCATGCTAAGTGTGGCTACAATAATGACATCTGAACTGTGTGTTGGCCAAGCCATAAGTCTCCTGGTCATTATAGACCCCTCACATATAATTTGTCACTTAAGTCTTATCCATTTTACCTCCCACATATTTCTCATATATGTATATATCCCTTTCTAGTCCCACTACTATTGCTCCAGTTCAAGTGCTTGTCATTTTAATTTTTACTTTTATTTTGACATAATTTCAAACTAGAAGAAAAGTTGTGAATATAGTAAAATAACTCCAATATGCTCCTCACCCAAATTCCCCAAATGTTAACATTGCATGATATTTCTTATTCCCTTTTCTTTCTATGTATGTTTCCCTGAATTAATTGAGAACAGTCATGATGTCCCTGTACCTGCAAATACATCATTGTGTATTTTTTAAAACAAGGGCTCTTTATTTCATAACCATAGCACAAAATCCAAATCATTGTGAAATCAACTCTGACATAATACTAAAGTCTAATTTACAGACCTTATTCAGATGTCATCAATTTGTTCTGTAAAGTCTTTGAGGCAGGAGAAAATCTCATGTCATGCCCTGCATTCAGCTGTCACATCTCTTTATCCTTCTTTCACCAGTCTTCCTTTGTGTTTCATGACGTTGATACTTTTGAAGGGGACAGGCCAAATATTTTGTAGACTGTCCTTCAGTTTTGGGTTGTCTGATACTTCTTATTGATTAGATTCAGGTATGCATTTTTGGCGGGAATACTGGGGATGTGATGTTCTGTTCTTCTTGGTACATCATATAGAGAGACACACAATGTCAATTTGCTCTGTTTCTAGGGATGTCAACTTTGACCACCTAGTTAAGGCAGTGTCTGCTAGTTTCTGTATTATAAGATCCCAATTTTCTCTTTTGTAATTCATGAGTATCTGGTGGGAAGGCCCTTCTCATTTTTCACGAGGATCTCTCTGTGCTGGATGTCTACAGTCAGCCTCACCACCTCACCTTCCCACCCTTCTCCTTTCTCCTTTGGGTCTACAAGTTTGACTTGTGTGCACAGTATCAATCTGGTCCTCTGGTTTCTGGTGGGGTTGATCGATGGGTAGTCCTGCAGGAGATCTGAAAAGGGTGGAAGTGAGGTCCAGGGATATTTCCCCCTGGTTTCCTTCCCACAGGTTTCCTCCCCTAAGACATTCTCTGTTCCTCAGTGGGAAGTCAGGCAGACCATCTCCCAGGTTGAAGCTCTGGGTTTTGAAACTGTCCCTCTCCTTGTTACTTCAAGCCTACAGGTAGAGCACACATCCCAAGCAGTTTCCTTACATTCCCTACATTCTTCCCATACCTTTGTAAAGTCTCCTCACCTTTCCCAGTTTGAATGTGTCATCCATTTCCTGCCAGGAAATGCAGTCTCCCCTGACACCGTTAGCACCTTTCTTTCCTATTTTCTCTCAGTTGCAGATACTGCCTGCTGCCCTTCAGTACTGTCTCAACCCTGACTTGTTCTCATGTCAGTCCTGACCCAGGCAGAAAGTACACTGGATGCCAAAGGCATCAGGGAATTGGATCTAGGATGAGCTGTTCTGCTCTGCAGCCAGTCCTCCAGCATGTCTGGGGACTTTCCCTTACTCCCACATCGCTGGCACATCTTGTACCAGCAGACTTCTGCCTTGGTTTTGTGCTTAGGATTCTGGCATTCTGACTTCCAATGGGGGTGGAGTCCTCCTCTGACCCAGTATATATATATATATATGTATATATATATATTTTTAAGTAAGGCTCTAATATCTTACTTTACTCTGCTGGCTCCCTTCTCCAGAATGCTGGCTCCTCATGCCCAGATTCCCACTGATTTTCCAGGATCATGTTTGGAATGGAATCCTCTCCCAGATGTGCCACCTTTCTGCTGTTTGTCCTTCCACACCCCTCTCCACCCTGTTCTTCCTTGTTTCTCCCTCCCCCTCCACACTGGACTTATCAACCCTTGCCTCTGTCTTCCATGTAGGTTTGGCCAATGAGAAAGCTGGGCAGGATATTTAAGGGAGTGACTAAATGAGGTAGGGATATTTATACCACTAGCTTTCTCCCTTTGGGGTTACCTTGAGCTGCCCATCTCCTTCCACTGAAGGTCAGAGCTCCTCTCCAGGTGGCTCCTGCTTCTAAATTCCAGGAACTATTCCCATTTCTCACTCCTTCTGGCCTAGGGCTGGTTACAGCCTGGCTGGGTACTGAGGTATTGCATTCTTTATTGCAGTCTAGTTTTACATCCTTAGAAATATTCTCTTGAATTATCCTAACCTGAGTGTGATGGATGCTTCCTCCTGGACACCTGACCGATACAGGTTCTATGTCCATCCCTTTCTGTCTTGGCAGATCATCTAGTGCCTGAAACATTTTGCCAGACTCAGTGGATCTCAGATACTGATGACTGCCGCAACCAAGCTTGAGGATCAAGCTTGTGCTCTTTTGGACTGGTCATTTCACTATAGACTACCTCTTTGGGCACTAGTCCTATACCAGGGTCAGTTTCTTCCAGCTTTGCTCCTGCCCAGTCCTTGCCTCACTCCCTTCATCACTTACCCACACTGTTAGAGTATCAGCATGGCTTGTAGCAGAAGGAACACTTGCCCAAGTGAAAACATGAATCTCCCTATCTGTAGACTACGTTAGACAGACTTTTACTTTGGACCTGCTCCTTATGGTATTTGTACAGACCCCCCCAAAATCTTTTAATCCAGTTCTACTATGGATCAAAAATGTATCTAAAGTATTCATATATAAACCACCAAAAGGACATGCTTTTCAATATGATTGTATAATCATGGCTTGTAGCAGAAGGAACACTTGCCCAAGTGAAAACATGAATCTCCCTATCTGTAGACTACGTTAGACAGACTTTTACTTTGGACCTGCTCCTTATGGTATTTGTACAGACCCCCCCAAAATCTTTTAATCCAGTTCTACTATGGATCAAAAATGTGTCTAAAGTATTCATATATAAACCACCAAAAGGACATGCTTTTCAATATGATTGTATAATTTAGTTTCCTAATTTAAATTTATGACTGTTTTAGATATTAAAAATGAGTATAAATAAGCTACATTCTGCTAGGATTTATTGTCAAGAATATCCCACACCTACTTGATTATTCTATAATCTCTCCATCCATGGAAATATTTGAAAGTGTTTTAAAAATTGAGCTAATAGAGTACTACTTATGTTTTAATATTTTCAGCTTACTGTTGTTTCTAGGATAATAACATTTTTACGTAACTCAGAAATGTGTCTTTGTGAATATCTTAAATTGTGCCAGATTCAAAGGATAATTCATAATGAAATGTCCTAAATTACAATATGTTACTTTGAAGCATTTTTGATTAAGCTTGCATTATGAGATCATCAGATTTGGAGTTTTCTAGTATGTTATTTTAGTAGTATATTAACTCTGTTTTTTGGTAATGTTTGAACTTTATACTTTTTGGTGGGACGTCACCTGCTATAGCATTTTGGAATTGCTATTTTTTTAACCCAGTTTTGAGCTGGTATGTTCATGATTAGACAGGTTTTGCTATTTGTCTTATGTTAAATGACTAATGGTATTGGTCCAATTCCTAATGAGCTTGTGTTTATTTCTGTTGAGGTTGGCATTATTAGGTCTTCTCAGCAAAGATGTCAAGGACTGACCTGGAATAGACTCTAAGTTAATTTTCAGCTTTGAAGATTTTCCTTTCATGTCAGTTTTGAGGCCAACTAGCACCACCATGTACTAGACCAGAATTGCCACTGACCACCTTTCCCCCATGCTGTGAATTGGAGGGACCATCAAAAGTCTCCAGTCCAAGATGTTAAAGAAATTTATTAGTTAGAAGACAAGCAACTTTGAAGACCCAATCCACTTATAGCAAAGACAAATAGAGGAGGAATTTTTCACAGATTTCATAAGCGATTGTGTGAATTCCTGATAATGGCCAGTGCTTTAATATTGAGAGGCTAGCAGTATTGTTTATTGGCTTATTCTTTCGTCAGAGACATCTCTTGGACCCTTCTTTACTATTCATAAAGTTATCAAAGAATAAGTAAGAGGAAGAGAAAACATTTAGGAGAAGAGCCTGAAATAACTTGATAAAGTTAGGTTTTAGTATTATCAGTTACATCATATGAGGTATAATAATTTTGTCCCAGTTAATTCAAGAGCTGTCTTTATCCCTTTGCCCTTTGAAGTAGAAGGATAGACTATTAGTGCACACAGGGACCCTGGGAATGATTGGTTCAACTCTGATTTATAGGCTAGGGAAGTGCCTGGACAAGTCACAGCTTTACTGGCCTTAATTTGCTAATAATATTATTATCCCATTTTTAAAAAAGTCTATGATAAAATAATACAATAATTCTGTTTGCAGATATGCTTTTTAAATTGCTGAGAGGAACAGTCTAATATTCATTTGTTGTTGTACTTCACCCAGCTCATTACAATGAAGTAGAGGATAACTCTACAAGTATCAGGAGCCTGAAAGAGGTAGAACTAATTAAATTATGGGATTTCCTATCTTTGCTCCCTGGGCTTTATTAAAATTTCTGCTTCTCTGCTGCTTGATTTCTTGTACTCTTGGTCTAGTTTATTGCTAGCCTTTGACCTTGGAATCTATGCTATTTAACTTTGTTGTGTTATACAATATAGAAGGCAAGAGGATAAATACAAAGGAGCCTCACGGTAAATGGGATTTGAACTGCCCCAGACATCTTTATCTAGCAGTGCAAACCAACCCGTTAATGGAAACATCGAAAGTCCTGAGCCCACATCTTAGCTTTCAGGTAGAATGTGGCTATGAAGTAGCAGGGGCAGGGAAAAGCATCAGGTAATTTATAGAAACCTTTATTCTTGCTTCGATACCTGAAAATTGAAAGCTAAAATTTTAGCCACTGACAATGAGAATGCTGTCAAGATGCTAATGTTCAAGCAGGTTCCTTTCTTATGGTCATATTTAGTAGAGTTTTATTCTTTTATCCAACAAAGATGGCACAAACCTACAACGATGCTGCAGTATTCTGGAAAATAACTTCTGCCCAGATTGAATACCTAGGTGACAAAGTAAGAATATATTATTGATTCATTGACTAGGTACCTTGTGGGCCCTTTTGATAACTGAATCGAGCGACTACCTTGCTATCCTAACTTGGTTGCCTTTAAAGTAGGTTTATAGCTTATCTTAAGGTTATAGTCAGCTTAAATAAACACAGTGAGAACCCTGGCTGAAAATCTCTCGCAACTCCTAACAGTGACTTAACTTGACTAAACTAGCCGAGCCCTAGGTGTTTGCACTCTGCCTCATTTTTCTTATCAACCAGACTCCCAGGCTTTTAACTTGGGACAGTTGAAACACTTTAATATTGAGGTCAGGGGAAAACCGGTGCGGGACTAAAGCTGAGCATTATTAGCATGCTGCTGATACCATCCTGAGTTATCAACTGCTCGACCTCAGCTTCAGAAAATATTAAATAATTTTTAGGCCTAAGGACAGGACTCATGGTTTGGGCCTTTGAAATTGATATTTTTTATGTCAAATTTAACTTTGGGATATATGTGAACTGCCATAACTAATTGCCTTAGTTGCTGAAAATGTGGCTTTAAAACAGGATAATATCAATTACTATTTAAGTGAAACTATAGCAAACATGCCTTGCATTTATAAAATGCTTTCACATGCATTGTCTCCTCTGATTCTCCTAATAATCCATCAGGATAGGCCAGAAGATATTTTTATTCTATTTTACAGATGAAGAAACTGAGAGTTATAAAGGCTGAGAGGTTTTCCCTGGGATACTGCAGAGCTGATATCTGATCTTCTGGCTCCTAGTTCAGTGCTCTTTCCACTGTGCTAGGCTGGCTGTCTGAGAGAGATAGACCTTCGATTGGCCAGCCAGCCTCTCAGCCAAATGGACTGTACTCAAAGGGTATCCAGAGCTATGTACTAGTAATTGTATCCAAGGCATATACTGTTTTTCTCTTTGTAAGTTTAAAATGACTAGGTAAATAACTTATGTTGATTTTATAAAGGGTATGCATTATAGCAAATTCACAAATCAATTATCCTGAAAAATTTGCATAAAAATTATATTCCTTATTGCACAGTCTTATTATAATTTAAAAATATCTTTGTTAGGATTTTCAACAAGTTACTATTTTAACTGCTTTTAGATGAATGAAAGAACACCTTTGCTTTGAACTCCTTGAAAGGCTGTATGTACATACATGCTCAATGTCATATGATCTACGTATCTGCATATTAAAAAAAAAGTTCCATTTAGTGATCAGAAAGGCAATGCATTTGGGTATCCATACTGTTAAGGAAGGGGGCACATGAACAGACCTAGAATGATTAAAGTCAATAAATTATCTAGTCCTATATTATTAAAAGAAAGTAGAGAAAAAAGGAAAGAGAGGAAGAAGGAAAACAAAACTGGACAAATAGTAGAAGTCTGAAATCAAGAGTTGTATCAAGTATTTATTTTGTGATTTCACGTTTGCTAATATAAAGACATTAGTAAAGCTCTCGTAGAGATCTGAGGCATATTCTGTCTCTGTTTTCCTGTGTTCTCATGAGGTTTTGCTCCCTGAAAGCTTCCCCTTTCTTATCCATGAACGTGGTTTCATATCTGGTGTAGCATGCGTATTACCTATGCTCCACTCAGCCTACCAGACCTTCCATGTATTTATGAATAGTCTTAGTTTGTCCTACTGCTTTCTTGGACAAAACCCCTAACTTCAAAGATCAGAGAGCTGGCTTTTAAGTTGAAAAAATAAGCATAGACTTCTCCTAATTAAGGTGGGTTCAATTCATAATAACTTTCATGTTCAAGTCACCAAGATAGGAATATTAAATACCCTAAGGATGGCAAATATTACGATGGCTGTCCCCCCCAACTTCTTTTTAATGGTGATGGCTCTTTGGGGGAGTTCTTAGGAAACAAAGAAATACAGAGACCATTTAACAAGAACAATCTTAAGAAATTTTACTTCTCACATGGTGTTTATTATACAAGAGAGTCAGATATTAACCTAGATTAAACCTCATTCTAAGGCAAATTTTCATAAAGATTTTGAATTTATGCTTCCACTAAAGAAGCAAAAGACGATGTATGATTGGCATCTTCAGCAAGAACTCTGCATGTTGAGACATGGTGGTATTAATACCACAGTTCAAGGATATTATTAGTCAAGTAGATTTTTGTAAGATGCCACAAGGACTTACCCATCAGGTGAAACATTGATGGATCATGCGAGGGGAATGTTGGCAGTTTTGCATGGACTGTATGCTGACAGAAGCATGAAAACTGAGCCACTGAGAGAATGAAAAACTAGTAGTAGTGTTGTGGAATTTAAATGAAAGACAGCACTGATCAGAGGGGGAGGAGGTAGAGATGAACATTAGGCCTGAATCCCAGATTTCACAGCAGAACACAGACTGGTGAAACTCGCTTGGATTCTAGGCCCTGCTGCAGAACGTCCATGCAAAATGTGTCTTTTGGCCATAATTTCAGAAATAGCACACATCAGGAATTCCAATCAATTGGGTGGGGCACATTGGCAAATATTACAGTGATTAAAACTCTTCCTCCACTTATTTTCTTGTTTGTTTATTTAATTTTCATAGCTGCAGATCTTAAGATTCTTGGGATACTTAAAAGGACATGGAAATTTTTAGTCTAAAGAATGAAATTTTGTTAACCACATGACATTCATCATGTCATGAAAGTCATATAAAGCCCTAGTTCACGCTAACATAAAATTTCACAAAGAATTTTAAAGCTCTAATATTACAACCTTTTCTAACCCAATTCCATTCCTCTCCTGGTTATCAGAGCAGCCCATTTAACAAAGAGAATAATCTTGTCCAGGGACTTTGAACTCTTCTTTGTTACTTACCGACTTCCAATGTCATGTAATCTTGAGTTATCAGAAGTTTACATATCAGTTCTATTAGAGACAGATGGAGATACAGAAACAATCAAAGGAACACAATGAAAGTCAATATCTGGTCATTCTTAGCTCTCTGCCTTAGTGTGACAGGAAACTTCTAGTAGGAAGGGGGAAAAGGGAAGTCGATTTGCCAATTCTTTTGACTACTAGAAATTCAACCTCTGTAAACCTAGACCTATGTAACCTTAATTTAACAATATCATTCAACATTGAGACTGTCCAAAATCAATCTGTGGCAATAGGTCCCAGCTAACTTCTCTGAGTTTTAGCCTCAAATTGTGTAGGTCCAATACAACACTCATCAGGAGGTATAATAAACGATAAGGTATGTTATTGTATATAAAAATGAATGCTTTTGGGATTGACACTGCATAGACTGAAGTGCATTTGTGGTGCCAGCAAGCAAGAATGTCTGATGGATGTTGGGAGTTCTAAGGAACTCTGCTTGTATTTCACCTCAAAGGGTTATCTGTGTGACCTCCCTGGTTCCTGCCAAGCAAGGAGGTGGATCAGTGTTTCCTACCTTTTTCTTTTTTTAACTTAAACACCTTTCAATGAAATATGTAATCCATCAAACCCCCTTAGAAATTAAAAAAAATATTATTTGTGTGTTATATGATAAAGAAGTGATTTTAAAGGGGAGCAAAATCGAGATCAGTATGTCTTTAAAGGTTACTGTTTAAATTTCTATTCCTTTTCTTCATATCATTTTTATGGGCAGTGTGTATTAGTTATTATATATTTAAATATATCTTTTGGCTTTAGAAAATTTTAAATTTTCTGAATTTTATTATATGAAGAACAACATGATTTGTCAATAAATAAATTAAAAATAATACACTGTTTCATTTGGGATAAAATAGATATTAAAATATATACTAACATTTAACCGCCTATCATGCATCAAGTCTTGACAAAAAACTGCTTTTGTACCTATATTTAGAATTCTTACATTTTGCTTTAAAAAAGCTAGCTTATTTTTGTAATTTTGTCTTTTGTTTCTAAATGGTAGGGTAAAAGAGGTTTCAAGCTGCTATTTCCAAGCACTTATCCACAAATAACATATTGAGGGTTTGGAAAGTCTTTATTCCTAACAAAATTATAAGTGAAATTGAATAAAATGTGATTATATTTTCTTTTTTGAACAATGGTTTTTAAAGTACTAGAAGTACATTGATATGCCAACTAAAATTTTTGATCAGATACATGTAATTTATGAATTCAGTGTTGATCATCTTGAAGAAAAATTCAGAATTGTCATTTTTATACTTCTTATCAAGATAGTATGTTACAAACTATTATGATTTGAATGTCCCCTCCAAAACTCATTTTGAAATGTAATTGCCAATGTAACAGTATTGGAAGATGGGGCCTTTAAGAAGTTGCTAGGTCATGAGGGCCTCATCAATCCATTAATAGATTAATGCCATTATCATGAAAGTGGGCTCATAAAAGGATGAAGTTTAGCCCCATTTCTCTGTCTTATGCACTCACTTGCCCTTTTGCTATGGGATAATGCAGTGCAAAGGCCCTTGCAAGATGCTAGTGCCATGCTCTTAGACTTCCCAGCCTCCAGAACTGTTAGAAATGAATTTCTTTTCTTTCCAAATTACTAAGTCTCTGATATTCTATTATAGCTGCAGAAAACAGACTAAGAAAATAATAGAAACCTATTCTTAAAAATGGAAGCATAAAGAGAATTGACTGGAAGATTATGGGGTGACTCATAGCATCAAAGGAAGCTCAAGAACTGGGTTTGAGAAAGAACAAGAACCTGGGAGCTCTTAGGATCTTGTGAGCAGTAGCTAATTAATAGTACCATCAAAGTGTTATCACAGAGATGAATCAGCTTCCATCATTTTTTCCTGTCCTTGGCCACTTGCTTAGGTAAGATTCAAAGTCTCAGAAAAGGGAAATAGGTTGGCTTGTTCTGGTTATATGCTCACTGCTTGGCTATGGGAGAGAGGGGCAACTTGCCTGACATTCCCATTTATATTGTACACATTAGGGAAGAGGTACTGGTGCTCTCTCATAAGAAAATTACGGTGCTATCATAGGAAGGTGCTGGGTGAACATAACATGTATGTCTTTCTGTCTCAGCCATTCATTATAGGTGTCAATTATATAACTAAGAGTAAAAATTAGGTAAAACTGAAGAATAAGTAAAACATTTGACTAACAGTACTAACCTGGGTAATAGACTGACTGAATGATTCAGTCATGAAAATAGCCATCCGATTGCTGTTGGCTACCATGAATGTTCCCTTGATAAACTCTTGGAGGCTCTAAGATGCTTCTAATTTAAACGACAACTAAACAATTATTTTACTATCAATTTAACATGCCCCCCTCCCTCTGCCATAGTAGGCATTTTAGGCTTCTTGGCATTCAGTGCATGTTCTGATGGCAGAAGTTCTCAGTTTTCCATGTGTCTCAGGAGAGAACAACTTCATCCCTAGTTTCAGGGTTGGGCCCTAATGGGTTGAAGCCAAGCTCATTCACCTGACCACAAGAATTAAGTCCTGTGGATCAACCTGGGCCAAAGAAAAACCACTATGTATTTTCTGGGGACTTGTGGGTAAGAAGAATTCTGGGTTTTTCCTCAGAATTTACCTGGAGAAACACTTTCTGTTTGGATAGTATAGGTGCTATGGTTTGAATGTGCCCCCTAAAAGCATGTGTTGTAAAATTAATGCAACAGTGTTGGGAGGTGGTGCCAAATGGGAAGTGTTTAGGTCATGAGGTCTCCATTCTTGTGAATGGATTAATGCCAATTATAAAAGGGCTTGAGGCTGTGAGTTAGACCTCTTGCTCTCTCTTGTTCCCTCTTGCCTTTCCACCTCTGCCATGGGATGCTGCAGCAATAAGCCCCTCACTAGATGCTGGGCCTTTGATCTTGAACTTCCCATTAGACCTAAATTTCTGTTTGTTATAACCCAGTCTTGGGTATTCTGCTATAGTAACACAAAATGAACTAAGACAGTGGGATACAGATATGAGGCCTAATACTGCTGCATTTTTTAAAAATAAGAGATGTCAAGTCTAAAATTAATGTTGATACAAAGAGGAGGATAAATCCAAGAGAATTACAGAGCAATGGAGTTGGGGCCCATAGGATCAAACTGCATCTGAAGTCAACACTGCTTGTGGACCTTAAATGAGCCCCAAATATATTTGATTGTTTATGCTAGCTTGAGTTTGGGGTTACTATTATTTGCATCTAAAACCATCCTAACTACTGCATTGCCAGAAAACCTTTGTGATCCCTAAGGTTCATAAATTATGGATTGCAAAATCTTGGATTACAGGATATCGAAGATTGTCATCTCTAATAATAAATATTTTGTGATATTAACCTAGTAACAGAGGGTGGAATTGAAGACAAGTTGGAGAAACACATGTTGGATGATAGGACATGCATTCTGCAACGAATCTCAGTCTTACTGTTGAAGTACACATATTATCTAGCTAGCTATTTTTAATTTAGAAAGAGGAACTTTTTGGATTCATTTTTCTTTTTGTGTCCTTTGTGACTGAATTTTTGTGGCTTCTAACTTAATTTTCTTGTAATACATCATCTTTCTGCATAATTTCAAATTCTGTTAATGTTCTCAATTTTCAATTTTTGTTGGGCAACAGGGAATTACAAAGCATAGTAGATATTTAATAAATATATATTGAATTAAGATTATGATTTTATGCATAGTCTATTTCTAAACCGATGTTTTTTCAAATTTGGCTACACATTTGAATTGCCTGGGTAGTTTTAAAATAGTGGTTCTCAAAGTTCAGTGTACATCAAATCATCTGGTAGGCTTGTTAGGTGATTTCCACATCAACCTCAAATTTCTGATTTGGTCTTTCTAGGGTAGGGCCCCAAATTTTGCATTTCTAACCAGTTCCAGGTGTTAATGATGCTGTTGGTCTAGATCCTCCTTGATTACTTAAACCAGAATCTTCTGGGTTGCAGGAGTTTTAAGGCTCTCCAGATCATTCTAATGGAGATCCAGGTGAGAACCACTGTCCTAAACAGAGGAGGATGGCTGGCTTTTATTCCCTGCTTAAGCACTTATAGAGGCCCTTTTATTATCCCAATATCAAATTCCCTTTCACATCTCAAATTAATTCCTTGACCCATACACTCATCTCACTAGGAAAGCGCAATAAACTTAAAAAAAAAAAAAAAAAAAAAGGAAGTACTAAATTTGATTACTCAGGAGACTTATAGGCGAAGTATCAACTATCTCTTGCCCCAGGAAGAACTGTAGATCAACTTAAAAGAATTTCTGTAATGATTTTATCAGTCAGAATCCAACCAGGAAAACAGAAACAGTTTAATGTGGGGAGTTGCTTACATAGGTTATGTAAGAGATTAGCAACTGCTGGAGGGATGAAAGGAGAAGGGGAGGTTATTAAAGCCAGGGGCCTGGTTACCTGAAGAAAACTGGATGCCGGATGGGCTTTTCCAGTGGTGGCTGGAGCCAATGAGGAGAAGATGCAGCTGCTCCCAGAGATGTTCCTCAAAGCGAAGAGGGAGAAATGCTCTGCCTTCTTTCTTCCTTCTGTGTCTTCAAAAGCACTTCTCATTGGCTAAACCCACAAGAACAGCAGGTGACACAAGAGTCTGGGAAAAACATTCTGGCATACAGAGCAGAGCAGAGCAGAGAGAAGAAAGGCGAGGAATGAATCTGAGGGTAAACATGCCAAGGACCAACACGTTTCTTATTTCTGGGACAATTCAGTTTCTTATTGATGAAATCAAGAGAAGGAGCATCCATGGATGTCACTTTACTTCTAACAACATCTGGAATTTTTAGCTACTCGTATTGGAATTTTAACTTAACCTTAAAAATACATGTGTGCATGTGTGTATTTGCTGTGTATATGTGTAGTCTCCTCTGGCCAATTGGCAACCTATTCCAAACACTATACAGTTGACTCTTGAACAACATGGGTTTGAACTGTGAGGATCCACTAATACTTGTATTTTCTTCCACCTCTCCCACCCTTGAGACAGCAAGACTAACCTCTCTTCTTTTTTCTCCTCCCCAACCTACTCAATGTAAAGACTACCAGGATGAAGACCTTTATGGTGATCCTCTTCCACTTAATGAATAGTATATTTTCTCTTCCTTATGATTTTCTTAATAACATTTTCTTTTCTCTAGCTTACTTTATTGTAAGAATACGATATATAATGCATACAACATACAAAATATGTGTTGATCGACATTTGTTATCAGTAAGGCTTCTGGTTAACAGTAGGCTAATAGTAGTTAAGTTTTTGGGGAGTCAAAAGTTATATGTGGATTTTCTACTGTGTAGGGGGTTGGTTCCCCTAACCCTTATGTTGTTCAAGGGTCAACTGTAGTCACCATTTAAAGTAGAACCTCAAAAGGATTTTACAGTGTCTGGTATACCAGCTTTTCTAACTTTCTTTCCAGTATTGGGATAATCCCTATAATGGGCTTTAGCACACAGGTAGTAGTTCCTTTGTTTATTTATTTATTTATTTTTAAATCACAGAGTGACTCCATAAGCTTCCCTGAATGCCAGGGCTTTAAACCTTCAAATTTCCCACAGCAGGATTCTTGCTTCATCTGTTTGCATAAGAATGAGCCTCCAGAGTGCTAAAATCTGGTTCAAGATCTTTTGAATTCCATTGAAAACTTCCTTAATGAAGCTATTCTAAATTGATTTCAATCTATTATTTAAATGGTATATGGTTAAATTTTACAGTTTTTTTAAAAAAAATTTCAGTTAATTTGTCTTTCTGCCCCATTTCCATAGTCTTGTCAGTGGATCTTTCCTGTCCAGATTAATTATCTGATATTATTTTGTCCATAAATTCCTAATTATCATGGCTTTTAGTCTCCAGAATAACAGTCATAGTGTTATAATGTAAATATATAATACCATTAGCTATTACTAATCATCGACGCCTATCAAATTCTAGCTCTTCTGAGAGGATGAGTTTTAGGAACTCTGCCAGTGGTTCCACACTGAAGAATTAACAATTATACTAATCTTAGTCCATACTTCAGTGCATGGATGCCACTATCTGGGGCCTTTTCGTGAATTGGATACTATAGCATTATACAGACATCTTGGAGATATCATGGATTCAGTTCCAGATCAGCACAATAAAGTGAATATTGCAATAAAGGGAGTCACACGAATTTTTTTGTTTCATAGCGTATATAAAAGCTAAGTCTACACTATACTATAGTCTAAGTGTGTAATAGCATTATGTCTAAAAAATGTATATACCTGAATTACAAAATATTTTATTGCTAAAAAATGCTACCAAGCATCTGAGCCTTCAGCAAATTGTAAGCTTTTTGGTGGTGGAGGGTGCTGCCTCAATCTTGATGGCTGTTGATTGATCAGGGTAATGATTGCCGAAGGTTGGGGTGACTGTGGCAATTTTGTAAAATAAGGGAACAGTGAGGTTTGCCACACTTATTGACTCTTCCTTTCATGAAAGAGTTCTCTGTAGCATGTGATGCTATTTGATAGCATTTTACCCATAGTAGAATTTCTTCCAAAATTTTAATCAGTCCTTTGAAACCTGCCACTGCTTTATCAACTAAGTTTATGTAATATTCTAAATCCTTTGTTGTCATTTCAACATTGTTTACGGCATCTTCCCCAGGAGTAGATACCATCTCAAAAAACTACTTTGTTAATCCATAAGAAGCAACTCTTCATTCATTAAAGATTGATTGTGAGATTATAACAATTTAGTCCCATTTTCAGGCTCCATGTCTAATTCTAGTTCTCAGTTCCCTTGCTATTTCTACCACATCTGAAGTTATTTCCTCCACTGAAGCCTTGAACCCCTCAAGTTGTCCAGGAGGGCTGGGATCAACTTCTTCCAAACTCCTACTAATGTTGATATTTTTACCTTTTCTCATGAATCACAAATATTCTTAATGTATCTAGAATGGTGAATCCTTTCCAGAAGGTTTTCAATTTATTTTGCCCATATCCATCAAAGGAATCACTATCAATGGAGGCTATAGCCTTATGAAATGTATTGAAAGTCACAGTTACTTCTTCATCCATGGGCTACAGAATGGGTATTGTGTTTGTAGGTAGGAAAACAACCTTAATCTCCTTGTACATCTCCGTCAAGCTCTTGGGTGACCAGGTGTATTGTCAATGAGCAGTAATATTTTGAAAGGAATCTTTTTTTCCAAGCAATAGGTCATAACAGTAGGCTTAAAATATTCAGTAAACCATGCTGTAAACAGATGTGCTCTCATTCAGGCTTTATTGTTCTATTTATAGAGCACATAGAAGATTTAGCATAATTCTTAAGGGCCCTAGGATTTTTGAAAAGGTAAATGATCCTTGGCTTCAACTTAAAGTCACCAGCTCCCTTAGTCCCCAACAAGAGAGTTAGTATGTCCTTAGAAGCTTTGAAGCCAGACATTGACTTCTCTCTAGCTATGAAAGTCCTAGATGCCATCTTCTCCCAATATAAGGCTGTTTCATCTACATTGAAAATCTGCTGTTTAGTGTAGCCGCCTTCATCAATTATCTTCATCAGTTATCTTCTGGATAACTTGCTACGGCTTCTATATCAGCACTTGCTGCTTCACCTTGCACTTTTATGTCATAGAGATGGCTTCTTTCCTTAACCCTCAAGAACCAACCTCCGCTAACTTCAAACTTTCCTGCTGCAGCTTTCTCACCTCTCTCAGACTTCATAGAAATGAAAAGAGTTAAGATCTTGTTCTGGATTAGGCTTTGGCTTAAGGGAATGTTGTGGCTGGTTTGATCTTTTATCCAGACCTTTAAAACTTTCTCCATATTAGCAACAGGCTGTTTCACTTTCTTATCATTTGTGTGTTCACTGGAGCAGCACTTTTAATTTCCTTCGAGAACTTTTCCTTGCATTCACAATTTGGCCATTTGGTGCAGAAAGCCTAGTTTGTGGCCTATTTTGGTTTGTGATATGCCTTTGTCACTAAGCTTAATCTTTTTAGCTTTTGATTTAAAGTTAGGGATGAGTGACTCTTCCTTTCCCTTAAACACTTGGAGGCCACTGTAAGGTTATTAGTTGGCCTACTTCCAATATTGTTGTGTCTCAGGGAATAATGAAGGCCAAGGAGGGGGAGAGAGATGGGAGATCAGCCTGTTGGTGGAGCAGTCAGAACACACACAACAATTATTGATTAAGTTTGATGTCTTATATGTGTGCTGTCCAGGGTGCACCAAAATAATTGCCAATAGTAACGTCAAAGATCACTGATCACAGATCACCATAACAGATATAATAATAATGAAAAAGTTTAAAATGTTGAAAAATTTACCAAACTGTGACATAGACACGAAGCGTTCACATGCTATTGGAAAAATGACACTGATAGACTTGACTGAAGGGGGTTTGCTACAAACCTTCAATTTGTAAAAAATGCAGCATCTGTGTAGCACAATAAAGCAAAGCACAATAAAACAAGATGTACTGTATACCCCTTGTAAAGATGCTGTTTTTTTGGCTCACACAACTCCATTTCAACCTCTGGATCATGGCTTATTGAAGAAAAGAGTCTGGCCAATCAAAGCTTACGTTTCTCATGTTCATTATAGGCAGTATTCACCAAGGTGTCTGTGTGTGAGATCTGCAAGTCAGAAGTGAGGTTGAGGCTGTGCTTCTGTTGTTGCTAAGGGCAAACTTGATCATGAGGTGTTTCGTTTTCTACAGTAAGGGTGGCTGCCCTTAACTTCTTGGGTGTTGAGAGGTGGGACATGCAGCATCCATTCTGCTAGTGTGGATTGTGGCTAGGGTGGTGTGTTCCTGGAACGAGTAATTTCATTTTCCCTATTCTCCAAATTTCTGTTATATCTGAGAATCATTTCTGGAGTTTAAGAGTAAATCGTGCTCCGTTACCTATCCAATGCTCTACATTAACTACTTTTCTGATTAGGTAAGCTGGAGGGATTCTGTATCATCCACTAAATCCTAATATACTACCAAATGTTAGCTAAAAAGTACAAATGGTAATATTTTCCTGATTTCCAGAAACATATTTCATGCACTTATTAAAAATTCTACCCTAGAAGGTGGCAGGAAAATGAACTAGATCCAGAGATTTTTGGCCTGGTAAATTTGCTTATGGCTTTTAGTTTATTTTAAAATTTAATTTTGATTGTTTATTTTTACCAATGTTACACACAAACACATGGTTTAAAAAGTTGAATTTTTTTACTAGGCTTATAACACAAAAGCAGCTATTATCTGTATCTATTTTTTTATACCCCATACTCCTACTCCTCATAGATGTTTTCACAATTTCTTCTGGTATTTACTTTTTATTTCTGAATAGCATGCCTATGTTGCTATTTCTTGAGTTTTTCCACTTTTGTTATCTTTTGACTTCCTTTTATGGAAAATGAAAGCTTATCTCTTCTCCACTCTTTCCTGACCAATAAACACCTTCACAAATTCTTTTTCTCACCATTCTCTTACATAGATACCAAATTTTTATTAGCCTTTGTGTTTATATATTTATGACTATGTAGACATAAGAGAATCACCTTTCCTCTCCCATACATTAAATATTTTCCCTTGAGGGTAATAATTATCTTACTTTCTCTTTTGCTTAGTTTTCTCTTCTTCTCCTTTTTTTTTTCTTTACAGACAGGGTCTCACTCTGTCCTCTGTCGCCCAGGCTGGAGTATGGTGGCATGATCCTAGCCCATTGCAGTCTTCAACTCCTAGGCTCAAGTGAAACTCCCACCTCAGCCCCCAGAGTAGCTGAGACTACAGGTTCATGCTGCCACATCTGGCTATTTTTTAAAATTTTTTGTAGAGATGGGGTCTCTGTGTTGTCCAGGCTAGTCTTCAACTAATGGCGTCAAGCAATCCTCCCACCTTGGCTTCCCAAGTCCCTGGGATTAGAGGTGTGAACCACTGCACCTGACAATTTACTTAGTTTTATATGTGCCTTTTTGCTAATTTATCCACAAACTCTTTGCCAGATGTATAAATCTCAGGATATTAAAACACATCAGATAACTTTTTAATTATTTCTCTTTTTTATTCCCCCATTGGAGATACCTCTTCTGGACCTCACACACTAGGCCTGATGCACAGCTGTCGTCTATAGCTCTCTCCTATGGTGGATCCCCTGCTTCCTGAATCTTAGATTTTCATATTTCTTGGTTTATTACTGCATTTTGATAGAATATTTCCTTTAGTAGCTTTCTGAGGTAAATGTGTGTTGGGGGGCACTTGTGATTCTCTGTTCTACACTTTCATTTGAATGATAAGTTACCTGGGTGTTGAATTTTATTTTCACCTCTAGTAAATAGATTTTTCCTTAATCCCTTGTATGCAGTGTGATATCCCAGCCCTGAGATGTGTCTGATGCCTCCCGAACTAGAATTCTACTAGTCAGTTTTTCTAGAGAGTAAAAACTCTAGCTCTTTCTTGAGGTCAGATCTGTGGATGCTGAGAATTTGGAGAGAAGATACATTTCTTGTTTAGATAGATTTTCAACTTGTTCTCCTTTCAGCCCCATGTACAACCTCTCTTTCAGAAATACCAGGTGTCTCCAATTTCCGAGTTTTCCTGGAGTCCTGCAGTGTGTATTGCTAGATTTTTCTCATCTGCTAAGTCAATAACCGCTTGTCCATCTGCCTTTGAGTTTTTAAATTTTTTTTCGTTGCCATCCTGCTCTCTTATGGGCTTACACCCTTTTAATTCCATCACTGTTAATTTAGACGGGTTTGAGGAGTGGGGAGAAGAGGTCAATACATATATGCAATTTGTCATATTTTATTGGAAGTTCTTTGATCTTTGGTTTTCACATCATCTGCTTACAGGAGACCTGGATCATAAATAATTGATTCCTTCACGCTCAAGCATTTTCACCCTTTTAACAAATTCAGACACTTAATGACATAACTGTGTTAGATGGAAAAACAGACCAGTTTCACGAAATTCAGTAACACTCAGGAAAATGTTTTTTGAGTTACTGGAAACATCCCATAATTGTTCCTTTTAATTTTAACTTAGCTAACTAGTGAAACTAGCCTATGTCATAATGTGCTCATTTGCCCTCTACTGTCTTTAATACAGTGCATGTGCAGTCTTTGGATGACTGGTTCTGTTTTCTCAGTCTCTTGATATTTATATGTTAGATGTTTATTAATTCACAAAGGCATTGCAGGACATTTCTATGCTAAAATTAGTGATACTTTGGTTAAATTCTCATCTTGGAAAAATCTGAACTTGGAAGATGGTTTTCCTTTGGGCTACGACTTCAGGGATGCCAACTGAATCTAAGAAGAAAAATGTAACTCTTCATAATGTAATATCATTAAATGCCAGAAAATGGGATGCCTGGGTGAATAGGAGGGACTTAGTTGACATCTCTAAATAAGAGGCCAGCATTAATTAAGTGCCTACTTTTTGTGCTTATAGAAATAACCATAATATTTGTAGATAATTAAATTGAAAAAAGTTTAAAGAAGCAAGCAAAATTCATCACTAATTCCATCTACTGTTATCATCTACTGTTAATCACCATTGATATATTTAGGATTATGTTATCCAGTCTTATTTCATGCATAAATGTGCATTAAAAAAGCTTTTTATTATAGAAAATTTCAAACATACGTAAAAGTAGAGGAATATAATGAATCACTATGTACTCATTGTCTACCTTACACAATTATTAGCATTTTGCCAGTCACATTTAATTTATTCCTCACTTTATTATCTATTCATTCCCCACCTCCACTTTTTTGGCTACAATATTTTAAAACAAATTCCATGCATCATATAATTTCACCCATAAATACTTCAGTATATATCTTAAGATATAAAGTTTTTCTTTTTTTAATACAAACACAATGCTACTATCAGCCTCATAATAATTAAATAGCAATTATTTTATATCATCTACTATGAATCCATATTAAAATTTTCCAAATTATCTCAAAGATTACTTTCTTCTATAAAGTGGGGTTTGTTAATAAGAATCTAAACAAAATCCACACATTGCATTTAGTTGATAAGTTTTTTAAGTTTCTTTTAGTCCATGACACTTCCTTTTCCTTTTTTTAAAAATGTGATTTCTTTGTGGAAAAACCTGTCATTTGTTTCATAGATTACTTCACAATCAGAATTTGACTGATTGCTTCCTCATGGTGTCATTTAAACTCTTCCTTTATTTCCATGTTTTCTGATAATTGGCGGTTGGATCTAGAAGCTTGAATTGATTCTGGTTCAATTTTGGCTATTATCATTTAATTTTTGGCAGGAATACATCATAGGTGGTACTATGTAACTCCTGTTACATTATATCCTGAAACATGCATCCAATTGTTCCACATTTAATGATGCCAAGCTTGATGAATTGGTTTTCATGGTATCGGCCTGATCCATCCATTGTAAATTTCTCTTTATGGTTTCATTACCCTTTAAAAACTTTTTTTTTTTTCTGTACTTGCAAAAGGATGGCTTGCTGATGCTATTATTCTTTTTGCATTTGTTAGCTAGAATTCTTCTGTGAAGAACTTTCCTTCACCTAGTATTTGGTTATCCAGAAATATAGTTATTAATAGTAGAGGAAATACAGGAAAATAGATTTCTTTGACTAATTCTCAGAATCATGAATTGGTTATCCAAAAACCTCTATACATACCTTTTTTTATAATGTTTGATGAGCACATTCTCATGTCACGTAAAATTCTGATGTTCGTCAATTGCAGCAAATGTACCACTTTCGTGGGGGATGTTGATAATGGGAGAGGCTATACTCATGTTAGGGCAGGAGGTATATGGGAAACCTTTGTACCTTCTGCTCAATTTTTCTGGGAACCCAAAACTGCTCTGAAAAAATAGTCTATTAAAAAATGTTGAAAAGTGGGCAAAGGACATGAACAGAAACTTTTCAAAAGAAGGCAGACTAATGGCCAACAAACATATGAAAAAATGCTCAACATCTCTAATCATCAGAGAAATACAAATCAAAACCATAATGAGATATCACTTAACTCCAGTGAGAATGGCTTTTATCAGGAAGTCCCAAAACAGCAAATGTTGACATGGATGCAGAGAGACAGGAACACTCCTACACTGCTGGTGGGACTGCAAACTAGAACAACCTCTATGGAAAGTAATATGGAGATACCTCAAAGAGCTAAAAGTAGAACTACCATTTGATCCAGCAATCCCATTACTGGGCATCTACCCAAAGCAAAAAAAGACATTCTATAAAAAAGACATCTGCACTTGAACGTTTATAGCAGCACAATTCACAATTGCAAAGACGTGGAAACAACCCAAGTGCCCATCAATACATGAGTGGATTAATAAAATGTGGTTTATGTATACCATGGAGTTCTACTCAGCCACAAAAAATGATGGTGATCTAGCACCTCTTGTATTATCCTGGATGGAGCTGAAGCCCATTCTGCTAAGTGAAGTATCACAAGAATGGAAAAAGAAGCACCACATGTACTCAGCATCAAATTGGTATTAATTGATTGACACTTATGTGCACATAGGGTAGTAATATTCATTGGGTGTAGGGCAGGTGGGAGGAGAGAGGGGATGGGTATATTCACACCACATGGGTGTGGTGCACACCATCTGGGGGGTGGACACACTTATAGCTCTGGCTCAGGTGGGGCAAAGGCAGTATATGTAACCTAAACATTTGTACCCTTGTAATATTCTGAAATAAAAAAATATTTATGTGTGTGTGTGTATGTGTGTATATATATATATATATATATATATATATAAAATGTTGGAAATAATCCTGAGCAATGTATATAGACACGCAAATGAGTGCTTGGCTCACTGTGGCCCTCAATAAAAGCAAGTGAAAGAGCAAAAAACAAAACAACCCCCCCCAATTGTTAAATTTAATGGCTATATTATATGTAGTAGTAGGAATAGATCATAATTTACTTAGCCATTCCCTTATTTAGGCTGCTAATATTCTTTGTTTTTATATATAAAGCCAACATGGACAATTTTGTATAAATTCATCTGACCAAGTATATGTTGATGTCCTTAGGATAAATTCTGGAAAGCGTAATTATAAAGTCAAGAATTAAAAGGCCCTTAGTACATATTGCCTGGGTCAATATTATTGTTTAATACATAGCCCTTCTTTAATTATCTTCATTCTTTAGATAGCAAACTTATCTGAAGTTGATAGCCATTTCTCTTTAACTATTTTTCTTTCCTTAACATAACTATTATTGATTATAACTCTACCCATAACTGGCATGGTAAGATTCAGGGGATTGAGAAAACTAAGTTGGCAGGAGGAGTTCTTGATAGGAAATTTTCCATAAAAAGAAGTAATGTGCTTCTCATAGTGACTTTGGGGTAGAGTATTCTCTGCTAAGCAGGTACTGTGTACGAATGGCCAGGAGTCCTGCTAGCTTCCTGGTTTACTGGCACTGTTCATCATATCTCAATTTGGTAAAGACCACTGAGAAGACAGAAAAAAACCCAAAAACAGGCTTTTAAGCAAAACTCAGAGGAAGATACACAGACACAACAGTTTTTACTTAAAAAATGCTGTTTATTTATTGTGCTTGATTTGCTTAGAAAGACTAGGCATTGAGATATAATTTACATGCCACAAAACTCATCCATGGTAACTTTAACATTTAATGAGTTTTAGTGAATTTATATAGTGTGATACTACCACCAAAATCCAGTTTTAGAGCACTTCTATTATTTATTTAGTTTCGTTTTTTAAAAACAATTGTAATAAATCACAGCGATGGCATTCGTTTTGATGTATCTATTAATGAATGTCAGTAAGAGACCAGATGATCCAAAATATGATGTAACAGGAATTGCGAAGGCACACATATTTATTGATGACTCACTACAATTGCTCACAAACTGACGGCTCTACTATGAGAATTATGCCAGCTTCATAAAGTGAAGTAGGTTCAGAAATTTCTATGCTTTGAAGCTGCATATATAACATGAGAATAGCTTTTTCTTTAAAAAAAACAAAAAACTCTCCCCAAACAAAACTCGTTGGAAATATCAATTGTTTCACAAACATTTTCTTTCTTTTCCCTCTAGCTGAGATTTCTGTATTATCTTGGGCTCATCATGAAATTTATTTTTTACTCTAATATAATCACTGTCAAGATTTTATGATAACTAGTACAGTTTTGCATGGTGTACTATAGTTAGAAAATTCTCCACAATTATAATTGTATCTCCTTTATATTTCTAATTTTATATATTTGTGTACTTTTTATTATATTTATAAGAATTACTCCATTATTGTTTTTGAAGAATTTTGAATTTATTATTAATTTAATTTTTCTTATTTTTATCTCATTCGAACTTCTTTAACTCGATAGTTAGTTATTTTTATTCTTGTATTAAATAAATTACAGTAATACATTTGTCTTTATGTGACACCTTCAGAAACATAAGTTTCGATACTATGGGTTCTCATTTTCATTATTTACGAAGTGTTTATTTTTCAAGTTTGTGTTGCTTTTTGATCTAATCTTATTTTTTAAATAAGGAGAACTTTGAAACTTAATCTAAAAGGTGATAGTTTAGAAAAAGTAGATTTTACTTCGATGATTCTTGAGTTCATCAGGTGTTTCTCTAGAGATCAGTAACGACATCCAAAACATTCTTTAATCCTATTAATCTGCACACAAGTCATTGCAAAATGCCATCTAAAAAGAAAAATCTAATAGAAATAAAATGTAAGAAGTTAAAGCCAACTTGCATTAAATTTTAGAAGAATAATACCCATAGTTTATGAAACAATGTGATTTATGTCTTCACACTGACCCTGTGGTTTGGGTGGAAATCATTGTTATCATCTTTATTTATTTATTTTTATTTCAGAATATTATAGGGGTACACATGTTTTGGTTACATGAATTGCTAGTCACAACAACAACAAAAAAAGAAAAAGTGATTTTATAACATGCATAATGTGGTAAATAAAGTCTTAAATTCTATGAGAGATTTTTCTGGATACTCTTAAAATTTTTTTATGTAGCTTTGTCAGGTAGTATGAAAAAATTTTGATAAGGCAGAAGATGATTAAGAAGAAGACAAAGAATATGTGTATTCTGTAAAAATATTGTTAAT
>NW_012151341.1:749182-760910 GCF_000956105.1 Propithecus coquereli | reverse complement strand
TGAAGACTTAGTCTTCATTTCAGCCAGTAAAATTTTCTTTGATTGTATTTTCAATTTTTTTTGCTCTAGTGGTTATCCATATATTGAATACTTATTCTCTAGACTTTATTATCTTTACTTTTATTTTCATTTTTTAAACTTTTCCCCTGCATTTTTGGAAAAAGCCTCTAAATTTTGACCATGATTTTAGTGATTGGATATCTTTTTGGATCAGCTTTACTAATGATTAAATTTTATCCTAGCCTTCTATTTTAATTCAGCTTTTTCATTTTATTATTTTAAAAGACATTAAAATGAAGTTTAAATCTTACCTTATTCTGTTTTTACTCTTATTATGTTTCCCCTTTTCAAATCTATTCTCATTTCAAAGGTTTCTTATTTTTTGCTATCCTATGGAAAAATACCTAGAAGTTTCCTTATCTTTTCTTTTATTGTGGTGAGAATTTCCTTTGTGGCAAAGAATTTGTTATAAGCCCCCATGTTCACTGGTTTGTTTCCTGCTTACTCATCCTATTATAAGATGTTTGCCAATAGATGGGGTCTATGGCTGGCTTCTCATCTGATTTATGGTTTATTGGATGTCAGAAAATTTCCAATGGGGAAACAGATTAATGTTTACATGTCCTACTATTTGATTGGTGCAGGTTTGCTGGATTGAGATGGATTCTGTGTCACCCACAATATCTATTTTCTGATACTCTGAACCAAGGGAGCAAATGCAAAACTAGGTTTCCCATGATTGACTGACAGAATAGTTCTTATTTTCATTTCTGCCCATGATACTTCACTTGTTGAAGTTGTGTCTCTAAGCATGTAGTGTATTTACTGTCACCGCTTCCTCTTGCTCCTCTTCTTGTACACAGACACACAGACACACACACACACACACACACACACACACGCACACACACACACACATTACTTTTTGTGTTTTGAGAATCTCATTCTCCAAAGAAAGGAAGGTAATAATGAGGGCCAGGCTGGGCTTATAACACTGTCTCTGGCTCCAAGGAAATTTGTGTCCTCGATGATGAATTGCCTGGTCTTCCAGTTAGTACTGATCCTGGGTCTTTTATGTGAATAATACAGAGTGAGGGACGAAAGACAGCTCTTCCTATATTCTTTCATGTTAGTGACTTTCTCTGTGTCAAGTGGCTGCTGATTATGATTTACAATTCATCTCCCTAGTTCCTGCAGTTAATGGAATTTTCTCTGTTTCTGGTGGTTGGATGACTGTCAGTTGTAGTTTTCAGTGTCATCAATTTTTGCCTTTCCTCGGCCTGTATAGGTTATTTTAGTAAGCAGTTGGGACAGTCTGCAGCTTGGACTTCTAGCCAAATGCCAATTTTTGAAATACTCCCTTGAATTCCAATTTTAAACATTGCTATACAGGTCATGTCCTGGCATCTCTTAATTACCTATCTAAATATCACTCTGATGAGGCAAGTACATATCTTCCTGCCTTAGCAGACAGAGAGACTAGCATCCTCCTCTATTCTGATGACATGGTTTTATCCTCATGCAGGGCTGAGAATAAGAACCAACTGAAATTAGTGGCTAATTATTGTCAGAAAATACATATTTGTGTCATCTGTGCCAAAATTAGAATCATGATTTCTTTTGACAACTACTCTTCAAAATTCAGACTGACCAGACTAACTCTATTCAGCAGGTCAGTTCTAATAGTTATCAGAGATATATTTTACAACTAATTCATCTTTACTGGGCAAAAAGGATTTAATGCCACTCAAATTTGTATTTAGCTCTGCAGATGTTCCAGTAGGAAATGGAATAGTTGGCACAGTTCCCATGTGAGATTACAACCAGTTCTTTTTTTTGGGTAGACTCTTCTAATATTAGATGAAAGAGTTGAACACGTGTAGAAGGAATATGCTCTATGAGAATATATCAGTTATCTATTGTTATATAATAAGCTACGCCAACATTTAGTAGCTTTAAAAAAGCAACCATTTATTGAGCTCACAATTCTATAGGTTGGCAATTTTGGCTAGGCTCAGCAAGGCAGTTCTTTTGGTCTCTGTGGAGATTGCTCTTTTGTCTGCAGTTGGCTGCTGGTCAGCTGGCAGGCCACTGGGGGGTTGGCTTGTCTAAGATGACCTCAGTCATAAGTCCAAGAGATGGTTCACTGCCCCACAGGGCACCTGGGTCACTTGTCTCTTACCATTCATCAGGTGAGACAAGGCTTATTCACATGGAAGCTCAGAGAGTTCCAGGTTGGGAGAATAAAGCATGCAAGGCCTCCTGTGGTCTAGACTAGGAGCTGACATAATGTTGTTTCTATAGCTGAAGCAATAGATAGCATGGAGAAACCAACCATATCTCTTAATGAGATGAGCTGCTAATTCACACTACAAAGGGACAGGGACCCAGAGAGGGATGGAGATTGTGGATATTTTTTTATATGCTTCCATAGAGTTATGTCTAATATGTAGGTAGCTTGATAAATCAGTAAGTGTATTAATTTCCTATGGCTGCTGTAACAAATTGGGCTTAAAAAAACACACCTTTACTCTTTTATAGTTCTGGAAGCCAAAAGTCCAAAATCAGTCTCACTGGGCTGACTCAAAGTGTTATCACAGTGCATTCCTTTCTGGGGCTTCAAGGAAGAATTTGTTTCTTATCTTTTCCAGTTTCTGGAGATTTCCAGCATTCCTTGGTTTGTGGCTGCATCACTCCACTCTCTGCCTTCATGTTCACATTACCTTGCCCTCTTTTGCATGGTCAAATCTTCCTATTGTAAGGATACATGTGATTGCTTTTAAGACCCACCTGAATAATACAGGATAATTCCCCCATCACAAGATCCTTTATTATATCTGTAAAGTCCCTTTTTGTCATTTTAGATAATATCCACTGGTTCCAGGGCTAGGATGTACATATCTATTGGAGGACCACAGTAAGGGATATACCTATGAGAAAGTGGCCAACTTTAGCACTATGTATTTGTTTCCTTGGCCAAAAAGCCAAATGGTAAGCAAATTTGATCTAGGTTCACCTAAAATTATATTAGAAATGTCATCTTTGTCTTCTAAAAATCTGGGATCAATAGAATATGGGTCTTCTGTCAACTTAAGACACAAAATATTTATATTTCATTCATTCATTCTATAAATTTATTGATCACACACAGAATCAGGAACTGATATGCTAATCTAGATTCTGGAGATATACCAGTGAGTGAACAAGAGTTTACATTTTGAGTTGTACAGTCCAATATGGTAGTCACTAGCCCCATGGCGCTATTGAATGCTAGAAATGTGGCTCTTGAGGACTTGAAATGTGGCTCATTTGAACTGTAATGTATTATAATATACACACTGGATTTTGAACACTCAGCATGAGAAAAGAATATAAAATATCTCATTAAATTTTTTTATTGGTTTAATATTGAAATGGCAATGTTTTAGATAAGATGCATTAAGTTAAATAAAATGTATTATTAAAGTTAATTTCACTTATTTACATACCTTTTTTAGTGAGACTACCAGAAAGTTTAAAATTACATATGTGGCTTACATTTATGATTCATGTTTTATTTCTTCTATTCAGTACAATTCTAGAGTTTGGGAGAAGAGAATAAACGATATTCTAATAAATAGATTGGAAATAAAATCTAGCGATACATTAGAGAATATCAGAGCAAGCTTCTCTAGATCAGGTGGCCAAGTAGGGACTTAATTGATTTTTGACCTGAGATCTGTATGAAGGCATCATTGACACAAAGATTTTGGGGAACTGATTTCGAGGCAGAGACAACATCAAGTGCAAAACTCTAATCTGGGGAACAAGTTTGGTGGGCATATAAAAAAATACAGTGAGCAAGGGGCATATTAGAGTGGACTAACATTAGAAAGGTAGGAGTGAGCCAACTCATTTTATGTTCAACAAAGAGCTCAAACCCAAGTTTTCTCCTCTTCAGCTTCTGTTAAAACTCTGAATGAGATCACTGATATTTGAGAGAAAAAAATGTAAGGAGAATTTTAGTAATGTAGCTGTGTGAACTTGACAAGTTATTCACTTCTTTGCATCAGTTTTCTCATTTGTAAAATGGGAATAGTAATAATTGTAATGACCTCACAGGGTTATTGTGAAGATTAAATGAAACAATGCATGTACATATATTCTAAGTGATATGTGCTGGCTATTACTAGTCTTTATTCTATATCAAGTTGGAGCACCTTAGAGCACATATTAATTAAATTACTTATAGAAATGCCTTCATAGGAGTATAATTAAATAGGATTTTAGTTTCATCAATGGTTGCTCTAAGAATGGGTTGTGTGATGACATTTCTGCTTATTCCATTAAACCATCTTTTTCTACTAGGTTATTAAACATTCCTTGTATAAATATTAAAATAAAACCCGACATAAAATTTTTTTTCAGAGTTTAGAAAATGTATTTTCTGATGAATTTAGTACATATCATTTTATTACACAATGTGAGGTATAAAAGAAGTAAAAATGTAAAAAAGAAGAAATAAAATTCTCATTTTTTTCTCCTTTTTATATTGTACTGGCTAACAGGATTCTCAGAGTTAAATTTCTTCTTGATTAGTGTAGGTTTATGGAATTTATGATATAATTACTTTCCATAGCCCAAATATATTGTTAGAGACTTTCCTCTTACTATTTAAAAGCTATGACATATGTATTTTATTATATACTATTTTAACTTATTTTAAAAACAGTTGAAGTCTAAATTAAATAAAAAATATAAAACACTGTTTCTATGGAAAAATGCATTTTAAGTTTCGAAGAACCAAGTTATACAAAATTTTTGGAACATAGCCCATTTATAAGTTTGGGAATTCCTCATATTTTTGGGGGAAAGAGGATTCTTAAATATGTTATTAATTCTTCTTCTTAGAAGACATACCTCCTAAAAAGAGGAACAAAATTTAAAATCCTATTTTTCGATGATACACGTTAAACTTCACTACAAAAGTACTATGTGAATTTATCTTTGTATGGCAGTTATTATTTGTAGAAGATAAACAGGAGCCATATGACATTTTTTAAATCTAAGAACATCTTTCTCAGAATTCATTCATTCACTCATTTATTCCTTCGTTCCATGCCTGCTGAAGATCTGTTTTGTACTAGAGTTGTAAATACAGAGGTTAACTAAAGTGTCTGTGAGACGAAGCAGAAGTGTTCTGGAGCCAGATAGTTAAGGGCCTTGTAAAACAAACATGCTGTGGAGTTAGAATTTCATCCTGAAGGCAACGGGGCGCCATGGAAGCATTTTAGGTACAGAAATAACATGATCATATTTGCTTTTTAGAATGACCTATGACAGCTGTTTGGGAGATAAATTTACAGTGTTGATGGGGAAATGGGGACAAGAGAGTAGGTGGGACTGTCCACTGGGATACCAAACAAGGAAGTTTTTCATAACAACCAGGAGAAATACTTTGGGCACAGCAGTGAGCATGGGGAAAATGGCCCAAATGCAAGAAACATTTAGAAGGTGGAATTCAGAGAATTTGGCAGGATATTCTGGGATGACCCAGGTTTTCAACTTAGGCAACGGAGTGGATAACACTGGTATACACAGGGACAGGGGGTAAATGATGTGAAGGTTGGTGGGGTTTAATACAATGCAGTTGGTTTTGGAGTATGTTGAAATTGAGATGCCTGTGGGACAGCAGAATTGCTTTTGGATTTATTGATCTAAAGCTCAGGAATGGAGACAGGTATTTGAGAGACATTAAATCATTGACAACTATTGAAGGAATAGGTATAGATAAGATTTCCTAAAAGAGTGGGTAGATAGAAAAGACTGTTGACAATGGAAACTTGGGGAGTGATAGCATTTAAGAGGGAGAATGGTACCAGAGGAAGATAATCTAAATGAGAATGAGTAAACAGGAGAAAATCCAGGAAACATGGCTTTGAGAAGAGAGAGTTTCAAGGAGGGAGTAGTTTATAATATCAAATGTCAAAGAGAGGTCAAGTAAGATAAGAAATAAAAGGAATACTTTGGAATTTGAAATTGGTATATGGTATCAGAAACTGTCAGGAACAAGTTTAGCAGAATAAAGAGGATGAAAACTGCATCACAGCATGAAAAATGAATGAGTGATGAAGAGCTGGAGACAATGAGTTCAGACTTTGGGTTCTGAAGGTAAGAAAAGAGCATCAGCTATAAGGGGACACAGGGACGAGGCATGTTCGTTTTAATATTGAGGCCGATGACTGTAATTTTACATGGAGTAAACTTCCAAGTGAACAGCGGACATCTGATGGCAAAAAGTCCCTGATGTGGGAGGGGGGATGGGATTCAGAGCCATGAACCTCCAGGGTGGTAGGAGGGGTACCTTTCACTTTTAATTGTTGAAACTTTATACAGCTCCACAACAATAGAGTAACTTATATGTGTCCTTCATCAATTAGTAATCTTCATTTATAACCAATGGGAGTCTTAAGAAGTGATTAATTTTCATTACACTCTCAAAAAGAATTATAACAATAGTCATGGCCCTCATAAAATCTCCAGAGTTCCATTTTTCGACTACTCATTCTTCAGATTTTTATGACTCATTAGGACTTGTTCTCCATTCATTCAACCAAAATTATGCTCAGTGTCAGGGATATAATGATGAACAAAACACAATGCCTGCCCTTGAGACACCAGCTGCACACGGGGCCTAGCTAGGACTTAATCTTTTGTTGATGATAGCGACATGATGGTAATATACTGGCGATCATGATAGGATCCTTGATCTATTTGTCCATTTAATGTGACTGTAATCTTCCCCCCCCAATAAAAGCATCAATTTCTGCTTTGCACAAGCTTTTAGTTTATGCTCCATAAAATAGTCCTGTAGAATTCCTTTCATGAAAATAAAGTGAATTAGTACTATTAAATACCCAAACCAATTCTTCACAAAAAAAATGCTTTCAAGGCTGTCAGTTTCTTTCTTTTTTATTTTTGACTATTAATTGTCTTGAGGATAAGTAGCTTGCCTAATACTTTTCTTTCAAGATATATTATACTAGGAAAAGCACAGTGTTTAGGATTCAGGAAACCTGGGGTCAATCAGCAATGAGCCATGCAACTTATTAGCTGAGATACCTTGAGCGCATCATTTAACAGCGCCCAGAAAATGACGATAACACCTGTCCTTCCTACCTCTTAAGTATTTTTTTTTTTTAACACTCCAATAAATGAGGAGTTCTTTGTAACTTAAAAGTGCTGTGCAGATGGTTTGAGAGGGTCCCAGAATCCTAATGTACGTTGGTTCTGTTCATACCTAAAGTTTTTCATTTAGGGTAGGTAATATTAATAACTTCTCAATTTTGCTTAAACAAATTTGAGCTGGGTTTCTGTCTTTTGCAACAGAAAGAATCCTGACTTATGCAGTGGTTTCCTTCAGAATTCAGACACCTGCATCGTCTGAGGCTGAATCAGATGAAAGGCAGCAATGGGGCACAATAACATTAAACTGTATAGAATGCCTTCCAGGGTTCGGAGCCAGGCGCTTCCTCCAGGACTGTCTTTCAGAGCACAGAGGTGGTGATGCTGACTGACTGAATGCTTGTGATACTGACTGTGGATGCTGAGAGTAAAATTTTCATCATGCCTTGCACATATGTGCTCAAACTGAGCCTCTGGTTGGATAAGTACCAGATCTCCCGGCCCCCATGGGAACACTCGTGTGTTATTACCATTGGCAGAAAAAAAAATACTCCTCACGTTATTAAGATACAAGATTATTTGAGGAAATAAGTATAGTATATGTACCCAAATGTAGAATTTAGGAATTTTGGAAGGTTTCGAGGGAGCAGAACACAAGTCCCAGGGAAACGAAGTCAGACTTCTTTATAGTACATAAGAAGTTACAATCTTGCCCATGGTCAGCTGAGAAGAAATCATCCACTGGTGATGCATCTCTTAAGAAACTAAATACCTTTGCTACCCAGGTTCCTCTTTCAGTGGGCATTAATGATTGACAGTACAGGTAGAATGATCCAAGTTATACATCACTCTGTAATTAAAGTTTTCTTTGCCCTCTCTTGACTTCTACGACCTGACCCATATTACTCAGTCTTTCTTTATCTACATTATTGGGAATAATATCAGCAGCTTTAGTATTTTGAAAGAGCCTAGATCCTAGATACTAAGTCATTTGGCATTAACTTTTTGTTAAGTACCTGGCAAAAGATACCCATAGAGATACTTAATGGAAATAGCATTTGCCCTGAGTTTATTGATCCCATAGAAAGGCTTTGGGCACTCGTACCTGTCAAATAATATGTACTGTAGTCAACTTATCCTTACGAATTTTACTTCCTGATTTTGGGCAGCTTCATCTCTACCCGTATCACTGAATTAAGAAAATATATATCTTTACTGAGAAAATATAATATCCCTGCAAAAACTGGTTTCTATGGACTTAAATGATGATTATGCATGAATGCATCAGGACTCACAGCCTGTCTTCCTTCAAATATAACTGATTTTTTTATGCCTTGCCTAGTTCCATGTCTTATGTAAATAATATTTACCAAGCAGCTATAGCCCTTAGATAGCCACGTGCTTTATCCTTCTGAGGTCTAAAGTCAGGTTCACCTCGACGAGTGTTGTCTTATGTTCATCAGAGAGTGAGTCTGCTTTGATCATCTGATCTCACATGCTGCTGTAGCAGCAGTGGTTATGAGCAAAGGTTCTAGAATCCTATAGAGCAGGATCCAGACACAAGCTCTGCTTTATTCTAATTTTGAACCTGGACAAATCATTTCAACTCTTTAAGCTTCAATTTCTTCATCTGTAAAATGAGGATTAATTGAACCTCCTTGTTGTTACAGGATTAAATGAGTTAATATATATAAATAGATTAGCAGAGTGCCTTCTGCAGGGTAATCACAGATAACTACTCTTGGCTGTCATTTATGCTTCAGGGAGAGAGAAAACAAAACTCATATGGCCTTTTCAGAATATACTAGTGAGATTTGGTCTCTAAGTTAAACCAGTGCTTCTCAACTGGAGGACAATTTTGCTCCACTCCTGCGCCCTCTGAAGACATTGGGCAATGTATGGCGGCATTTTTGGTTGTCTCAACTTATAGGAGTGGGGTAGGGAGGCTGCTACTGGCATTTAGTGGATAGAAGCAGTGGAATGTTTAGTTTCTAAACATTCTGCAATACACAGGCAACCCTCATCCCATCCCTCAGCAAGAAATTATCTGGTTTAAAATGTCAATAGTGCTGAGGTTGAGAAACTTTGAAGTAAATGGAAAGGAATCCTTCCAGAGATGAGTCATGAATAAGTCCTAATCAAGAAGCCAGTCTATCAACAAGTTATCTGTCGCCCTTCTGCTCCAGGTATAATATCACCACCTTCCAGCTGTGGAGTCTTTTACAGTTTGCATAGCATAGTCACATACATTAACTTATGTAATGTCAACAGAAACCCTAAAGCAAACAGGCTGCCTTGGCATTAACCCCACCCCATCTCCCCTTTTTTTTGTAGATGAGGAGTTAGGCTGAGAGGTTGACTTCCTCACAGAAACACAGATGGTAATTAAACCCAGATGTTCTGCGTCCCAAATACAGCACTTCTGCCACTCTCCCATACTCAGCATTGCATTTCTGTGGGGAGTGCAGGGGACACTTTAGACGTGGCTCCTCCCCTAAGATTCTTACTCAGTTGTTAGAAATTTATATCCATCAACAGTTATTAATATCTATTGGGCTATAATAGATGCACATTCTTTCCCCTCCTCGGTGTTACAGAATATTGTAATGCAGCTAACCTGAAACCAGAGTGTTTTCTTTCTCCAGAATCGTAGAGGGCTCTTTTGCAACATAAATGTAGTAACTCATCTGCAAAACAAGGGTGCTACCCTTTCTTTACAATCTGTACTTTCCTAGCATATGCCATCATGTTCCTTTCCCCCCACCAGTCCTCCCACGTAGCCCAGATGGTGCCTGGCCTGCTCTTGCAAACTTCTGATCGCCTCTATTTCTTTTTCATGCCCGTTCCCTCCCAAGCGCTGAGTGTGAGGAGCTGAGATTTACTGACATGACGTCCAATTTGAGGCCCAGATGTTAAAATATTCTGAAATGCAACCGGTTTCAACATGTTAAGTTTTTGTTCTTCTCAGGTCAGCAGCTATCACTATGTTAGCACTTGCAGATTATTTCATGAATTTTCAGAAAGCACTGATTTTTTAATTCAGATTTTGTGAAAGTGGCAGAAATTTATTTTGGAAAAAAAATAGGTAATGCCTAGTCATCACTGCATAGCTGCTTGATATCTCTAAAGGACCATGCACCTTCCTCTTTGCACATGCTGTGTTTATGCTGTCAAATTAGCTTGATATTATTTTGACAAATGAGTAAAACTGATTCAAACTGACACTCAGTCACAAAGAAGTTTTAACACCTAAACTGTTAGAAAAGCAGCCCAAATACCAGGTAACAATCTTTTCCACAGAGGAAATAAATGGATTCATGATTAACTTAGTACATATTTATTAATCAAAAAGTTATCAAAAGACTTTAAGAAAACTTTCTTCATGAGTTCTTTGATGATGATAAAAATTTCCCTAGCATTTCCTATTCAAATACATGTAACCATTACTACACAAACGTTAGCAAATAGTATATTAGTATACAATGTTTCAACAACTATTAATAAAGTTTAGAACTACTTGTACTCAAACAGGGAGGCTTTTGTTTGTTTGTTCCTATGTTTATTGTACTTTGAAAGATATACCTTAATGAAAATCATTGAAAGTTCAATGGTGCTTTACAGACATATGACTTGGAAAGATACAGACCCAAGCTGGCTTTCTTCCTGCCTAAGGACAAGGAGGGAAGTGGAGTGTAAAACAGAATCCTTCTTGATTTATTTTTACTTGGGTGGCTTTGGAAGTTACTCAAAGCTTATGTGCTCCATAAAAGACAGAACTGAAAGTAGTACAAGATGCAACTTAAGCAGAAACTTCCCACTAGAAATATTTTCCGGAGTCCACCCCCGCCCCTTGTGGTGGGCTAAGTCACCATTCTCCTGCTCAAAGCTCATCCATAGATTCCCACTGCTTTAAAGACCTTAATGTCTGATATGTTATATAGAGACCCTTCTAGATCTGGTCTCTCACTAGCTCTCTGGCCTCAGCTGACATCACCAAGACAGGCAGGTGTGTGCAGGGAACAGCCCGCGGTTGATTCATCAGTATTGGTGGAGTGCCTGCTCTGTCCCAACACAGGGCTAAGCACTTGCCATTGTCAGAGCTTGAGGAGAGAAGCAAGGGGTGGAGGGAAGTAGCACAGGGCAGGGCTGTAGACACCAGTTTTGAAGGCTTTATGTGCCAGCCTAAGGAACTTGAACTTCTTTTTATTGGTGATAGAAAGTCTCCAAACATTTTAAACTAATTTTTATAGAATGAATTGCTTTGGAAAGCCTTAGTTTTTATGGTGGTAAAAGAGGCCACTATCTAGCATTTAGCTTTTGAGTTAAGAAAAAATGGCATACCTATATAAAGAAATAAAATAATTTTCCTTTATGACTTCTTTTTGGGCTTTAATTCATTCACTGAAAAAATGTTCACTGAGAATTTGCCAAGGACCAGGCACAGTGATATGTGCCCATGATGTCAGATGGAACAGGACATTTTGATTCTTTTCCCATGGCGGGCAAAATCCTATGGTGGACCAGTAGGCAAGCAAATAAGTACAAAATTACAAATTATATGCTA
>NW_012151341.1:724856-746887 GCF_000956105.1 Propithecus coquereli | reverse complement strand
CCTAGATCCCACATGGAACTCTACATAGGTCAAGTGTTTTTGAATGGAAAGAGCTTTTTTCCTCCACATTTTAAATCTTTGCTTTCTTAGCTCACTTCTTAATATTAAAATCACAGCCCCTCCCCATCCCATATAGAACAATTGGAATTTACAAATACTTAGAGAATTGAGGGAGGTCACAAAACTTTTAGGCAAAGATGCCATCCTGTTACTTTTGGAAAACCCAGTAACAGAATCTGTGCTCAAATATTACAGTAATGTTATGTCAAGGTCTCATGTTAATATTTTTTATTTCTGTTAGCTTGGATTTTCCAGATTTGCCCAATTCTTTAGAAAAATCTCATTAAATTTATGCAAATAAATTTTCCAAAAAGATCTTCTGCAGTTTCTTTGTAGTATGCTGCTTTGAGTTTACCTTTTTTCTCATTTTGAGCTACTGTGTATTTTTCACTTTGAGGAAAATGGAACCTTATAGATGGCATCAATCTTCTTGATCTTTTGTCTCTTTTTTGATGGGTGAAGAAAGAGCTATGTGAGTTTCTGTATCTGTCTTTTGCTTATAATACAAAGATAATGGATCATCTTTTCTGAAGAGTGTGAATTCCACTTTTCAAAAGTGGCTGAGAATAAAGAGTCATGGAAGTTTTACAACAGTTATTCCTTGAGATATATGGGGCTGTATCGACACTTGCTTTGTTGACAAGGAGAGCTAAATTCATCTGCTAAACTCTTACTAGAGTGGCTGTGGCTATGGGGAAGATAATTGCTGCTAAATAATGCTGAAAGAGAAATACTTTCACAGTAATGTTAGGTAGAAATGAAAAGTTTGAATAGTATGTAATTCTTACAGGGAAACTAATTTGTAAGCAATGAAGATTTTTAAATGAAAATTTCAGATTTTAATAGAAAAATTGCAAAGCCATGAAGTATTTAACATTCTTCCTCTTATTGACAAAGTAAATTTAAAAAGTAGCAACATAAACTTGATCTTTCTACTTGCTTCACAATCTGAGACCCAGAGAGAAAGCTTCATGAACTTTTGATCCTTTGTTCCTCTTAAACAAATCCCAGTTTCATCATAAAGGCAATTAAAACATTCACACATTTATGCTGAGTATGAATTAAATATGATTTCTAGAACTAAGCAAAATGAATGCAAGTACTGTGTACACTGTCATGGTAGGTAAACTGCCTGTTAATTTTTTTTTCCAGATCAGTTTACATAGTGTAACTATAGCTTTATTTTATCTACCTTTAAACTCAATTCACCCAACAGTAAAGGATCTGAACTGGTAACACAGTCTAGATAACTGATAAGGTATTGTCACATGGTACAAATGGAGGCTTCGTTCTCTTTTTTTAAAGAAACCTCTTAAGACAGGCATTTGACTCAAAGACATTTTTGTACACCAGAAGCCTAAGGCACAGTTTATAACTCACTGATGACAAAAATAATTTCAAGTTGAGAAACATTTTCTCCTATGGGATAAAGATAATTTATCCTATAAAATGCCCTTTGAAGAGGATCTTATAATCACATCACCCGTTATAATAATCATCAAATGTATGCAACATTTAAGTCCAATTAATGGAAGATGGGACCATATGGACGTCTGTTACAGTGATGTGGTAAGAAGATAATGCTTTGTGCCTTCGGTCCAAGTGATTTATAAACATTAATCTTCTGAGTACCTTTGTGAACTAGGTAAGCAATTTTCTATGCTCTACTTTCCATTCGTGACTCAATATATCTAAGGTAAGACTGCTGCTGATTGTCTCTGAACATGCAATGATAACTATGAATTTTAAATGTCTATTTGAGTTTCCTCAGGAGGGACCATACCTAATTCTGTGTTTTACATGATGCCTTAATGAGGAAAAGGACATTTCGTCATCATATCACTTCTATTGTGTCTGTGAAAGTGACCTGGTTCATGGAGCAAATGCCCAGGCACAGCAGCTGTTAGCATGAACGTAGATGAGGATGGCTTCTGTGTCCTCTCATGACCTGCTGCTGAAAGTGGGGGAGAGAAAGCACTTTCAATACAATAGGTGGACGCAGGTAGCTTTGCTCTTACACTTTCTTTATAGCTGCCTGTCTCTGGAGTTACAGCCTAGGGAGGAGCTGGCAAAGGCCAATGGACATAGAGACATAACAGTTCTATGTTTATATATAGAGAGGTGTCAGCTATATAAGGGGAAGATGATGAAGGATGGCAAAAAAATGTTTTGTTAGATGTATAAATAGATGGTAAGGTTTTTGAGCTCAAAGGGAGGATGGAATGCCTTTGTGTAACGTTGTGCAGAATTATGCAACCCAAAGAAATACTGAGACAGTATGGACAGTAAGCATTATGCAAAACATCTGGATGACTACATATTTCATGGCCTGATTGAGTCGACCTGAAATTTCTACATCTTATGCACAAAGTATATTGTTAGCTAAGTGAAAATTTGATTCCTATAGAATGTTCGTAGCCATTCATGGTGATACTCTGCAAAATTTACTGTTGCTGAATTATACTTTACCATTGGCTTTTTGGCTTTCAGAGAGGCATGACACAAAAACAGGACAGATACTATCACTTCTCTTTTTCTCTGTAAAACTGATGTTTAAGACATTGTTAATTATGTTTCTTCATATATCCAATACAATGGCCCATGTATATTTATTTTAGAATTTCATACCAGAAAAATATGTTTTTCTCAAAGTCTTGATACAAGAATTATGCAGCCTATCATATACATTTGCTGTGTTGAACTTGCTTTCAGGAAGCTTAAAGATAAATAATGATATTGATGATACAGTCTTTACATAATGAAGTAATTTGTTTTCCCATTTTTATAAAAACAGCTAAACAGGCAGAAGCTGATATTTGGATCATGCAAGCCATTGTGCTCACTTACAGGGACACATTGACTGTAAAACTCACATGCTAGTAAGACTCAAAATGTCTCTTGGTTCTGGGAAATGGGCTGGCAAATCTTTTGGCACCAGTATGATTAATCTCTACCTGAAGAAAAGTGTAAGATAAAAAGAATGGAATTTTGGTTCCCTTGTTCATTGAAAGGAGGCAGCACAGTGTACTCTGGTGGAAAGAAGCCTGGATTCAGGGTTAGAATGACTTGAATTTGAATAATAGCTCTTCTACCCTTTAATCTGTTGATACTGCTAGCATTCTTGAATTTCAGCATTCTATTTGTGGAAAATGTAAAGCTCTTAAAAAGGTGCCTACCATAAAGTAAGTACTCAATAACTTGACTTGAAGTTTTGACTGTTGCTATTTCTAATGATAGTTATTTATTTAAACTGAGACTAGATAATAATACTGGTTAGAACTTGAAAACAAATGTTTCTAAATGATTCTGTAAGATATAAAAGAAATATTAATGAATTACTGAACATTTTCTATTTGAGGGTAGAGGTTTTACAAATATTCCACTATGTATATTAAAACATTATATAAAAGAACTTAATCACAGTTTTTCTTTTACCTGGATAACATGGAAGTCTAAAATACGTGTAAGGTTTCATTCAGAGTTTAATAATATTTTATTTAATAATGCTAAAACTATGATCAGTGTTTTAACAGGATGAAATCTTAATAATTTAAACTGATAAAAGTCAAACAATTAATGAGCTATGATTAAGGAATGTCCTAAGGTTTCACAGTTCTAAAAATGCAGAAACTACAGTGCTGATTTTTATAGCTTACATATCTATAGGTAGCCCCACCCACCAATTTACAAATATGTTGTCTTCTAAAACTTTGCTTATTACTTGTTTGTTTGAAACTCAGAATGAATTTTCTTATTGAAGATATATTGTAAATGCTGTCTTGTTTGTAGTTTATCCCTCTTCCCAAAGACAATTTAATCCATAATAATAAAGCTAAAGTTTTATATTTTTAATAAGAGGCAGAAAACAATACAATACCTTTCCATTCTAAAGTGAATAAAATATATTTCAGCATACAGAATATTCATTAAGCTTTTTAATTAAATATTTTTTCATTATGTAACCTACCATCAGGAAAGAGGGAATAAGAAATAATTATAAAATTTATTTTGAATGTGTTTAATTAGATGTGGGTAAAAAGGCTAAAGGGAAGTTCGCTGCATGTGTCAATGGAGCATTCTGGGCCCTTCCAATGGTTTTGGAGGTTCGACTCAACAAACATGTTTTGACCTTGCTCTCATTGAGACTTTGTGTTGCGTGTCTCGGTGAGGACAAAGCTGAATAAAGCACCATCTCTGTACTTACACAACAGTGGAGCTAAGTCCAGCTGCACAGCACAGGAAAATCCAAAATGACCTTAGGTTGAACAGGAAAGAGGGCTGTTTCCTTCCCACTAGAGAAATATGGATTGAGGTGGTCGAGGGCTAGTGAAGGACTTCAGCTTCATCTCCTTTGCTCTTCTGCTGCCTGTGGCTACTGTTCCCAAGGCCACCTCATAGTCCAGGATGGATTCTGGAATTTTAGCCATCCCATCTGTATCTCAAACAGCAAGAAGGTGGAAGAGATGGGCACATCCCTCCTTTTTAAGGAAATTTTCTGGAAGTCTTATAAACACTTCTGCTTGCCTTTCATTTGGCCAGAACTTAGTCACATGGGTCACTTATACACACAAGGAAGGCTGGCAAATGTGGTCTTTTAGCTGCCTAGCAATGTTTCCTGCTAAAATTCAGGTTTCCATTTATTGCAAAAGAAGCGGGGAATGGATTTTGAGGGCAACCAACGGTCTATACTGCACTCTAAAGGCAGTTCCAATATAGAAGTTGGTTGGTAAATATAAAGAGGATGATAACACTGGTCACTATGAGTGCAGGACCAAAAGAGAGATCCACACAAAGGACAATGGGCAGTCGGAGAGCACACTTGTCTGAGAGCACTTGGAATGTCTTCATGAAAGGAACAACATCTGAAAGTGACCTCGAGGGCTGGGTGGTGTATTAGACACTGCTGCCCACCCTAGTGCCCTCTGCTTCTTCACATCTGGCTGCCACCCTCCAAATTTGAGCTGCCTCTTCACAATCAACCTTTCCAGAGAATGGAAAACTCTTTATGTCAGTTATAGCTTAAACTTATCCTAAGCCGAGGACAAAACATAAAATTAAAAAGTTCTTGAAGAGAATCAGAGAGCCTCTTTAAAAACGTTTGAGGGTTCCAGGGGATCTTAGGCACTTGATTGGGAAACACTGGTTTAAGCTCATAAAAAGGAACAGACTGTTTTCCTGTCGGCGCAGTATATTGTAACAGTTAAGGGCTTGGTCTAGAGCCAAACCAAGTAGGTTTGAACCTTAATTTTGACCCTTGCCAGCAGCATGGCAAAGCAATTATTTCTTTTTCTACTTCAGTTTGTTCATCTGCAAAATGAGGGTAATACTAGTACCAATTTTGTAGGTTATTATAAGGATTAAATGAGTTAATATTCATGAAGTTCTTAGAACAGTGTCTGACATATAGTTAGTACCATTAAATAAATTTTAAAAAATTCAAATTTTTTGTCGCTCCACACAATCAGTAATTCTCAACATTATGTAAAGTCCAGTCCCTTTACTGCATTTCCTATCCTTTTTTCCCTTTGTGCTTGCTGAGAATTAAAGGGTCCTTTTGCTGACTCATGTTCCCTTCAGGCCTTATTTCATTAGTCACATGAAGAGAACCCTAGAGGCCCTTCCTTTAGCAAGGATTCATCTAAATTCTTAGCCAGTGTCCCTTGTTCTTCTCAGATTCTACCTTGGGGAAGGGAGAGAGTGGTTCATTCTTCCTCTTACAAAAATGAGCAGGTCTGGGTTTGAATTCATGTTCTACCACTTCTACTTGCCTGTTCCCTTGACCTTTCTAAACTTCAGTTTCTTCATTATGTCAAAGGGAATAGCAGTATCTCAGAGGATCGTGATGAGAATGAAATGAAATGATGGATCTAGAGTGTCTATCATGTTGCTCAGCACATGGCAAGTGCCAATAACTTGCATCCATGGTTATTATTAGAATTAACGACATCATAGTATAGGTGCTGCAAGTGAGCCCCAAAGTCAGTCAAATGATGAACTATTACGTTAGCTAACATGGCCTTCCAAATGCCAAGCCTACAAGAATAAGTGGGAACTGAGATCAAAGAGAAATCACTGTAGCTGGGGAGATGAGAAGGTGAGAAGGTAAGAGGAAGTTTTCATGATTGGGAGGTGAGTTCTTGGCTGAAGCTATGCCTTATAAATTGTATTTTTTTTTTTTTTTTTTTTGAGACAGAGTCTCACTCTGTTGCCCGGGCTAGAGTGCCATGGCGTCAGTCTAGCTCACAGCAACCTCATACTCCTGGGCTCAAGCAATCCTACTGCCTCAGCCTCCCGAGTAGCTGGGACTACAGGCATGCGCCACCATGCCCGGCTAATTTTTTCTGTATATTTTTAGCTGTCCAATTAATTTCTTTCTATTTTTGGTAGAGACGGGGTCTCGCTCTTGCTCAGGCTGGTCTCGAACTCCTGAGCTCAAACAATCCGCCCGCCTCGGCCTCCCAGAGTGCTAGGATTACAGGCGTGAGCCACCGTGCCCGGCCAAATTGTATATTTTTAACTTGAATACTAAACATAAAACAAAAACCATCCATTGTTGTTATTTTTCAAAGAGAAGTTTTGACGTTATGCAAAGGTCAAAACTGAAATTTGGGCAAAGTGAATTTCTGATCATTTCACTAAGTGGAAACAACAGTTGTCATGAAGGATAATATGAAACCTCAATGCAGAAATGGTGGAATGTAATAGCATGTGAAAGTGATGTTTGAACTTACTTTCTGGAATTTCTGGGCAGAAGTGAGAATCCCTTCAATAAAAGCACATGTTAACATAGCCGTAATAAATTATTTTTAAAAATAGGAAAGGTCTCTTGAGAATTATTTATCCAAACTACATTGAGCATAACCAGGAAATTCTCAGAAATGGACCGATTAACTCCATAATATGCTTTGGCTTTCTTTGATCATTTGGGGTTCGCAGATTCTTGTGTTATACGAATAGGCATTAGTTTCCTTAGCTCAAACCAAATGATTGGTCTGATATTAGAGGTGAGTTTTTCAAGGCGATGTTTGATAATTAAAAGTGACTACTTTAGATCTTATTATCTAATTAATATTTCTTTCCGAAGTGCAGATGGACCTCTCTGAAAATGTATTTCCAGAAACATGCATCTTCATGATGAAAGGCTGTAACCATGGAATTTCTATTACCCAGTTTACCTGCATATATAATAGCCTGAGGTGGAGGCTCATTATTTTCTTTTCTGCTCTTTGATCCACTCCAGAAATATCTGGAAAGCTTAAATAATATTTAAATAATATTCGTTCAAATTTATTTTGTTGGTAAGGCAAGATTTTATTGATCATCTCAAATAGATATGTACTAGTAATTTTAAAGACTTTTTTTCCCACAGTCTCCCTGAGCTATTTTTGACAAAATTAAATTGATACTATGTTTATTCTCTTATGATGCTATAAAGAGATAACTTCTAAAAGATTAAATATTTTTGATACAAAAATTAATGCTAGTTTTCTCTGAGTAGCACATCTGAATTTATGATGGCCTTTGGCCTATAGAAAGCAGAATGCTTAACCTATTCTTGGATTTCTTATTATGCAGTAGACAGGACAATGTTAGTATAAAGCACATTGTTAAAACTGGACAGAAACAGTTTGAATACATTGTTTTAAACCTTCAATGAAGTGAAGAGGTAACAATTTCTACAAGCGATTGCTCCATTTTGGGCTAAAATTATAGCTCTGCAAGGGTATAAGAAGTTCACCAGATGGGAGGCCGCTTGAATTTGCAACCATATATATCTTTTTCTTCTGAAAGAAAGAGGCATTTGTTTCCTGACATGTTATCAGGGAAATTGTTCATTTTTATTCTTTGTCTGTCACTCACAGTTGTCACTACATTTAGTGGCTATTTATTCTGCACATCATTCCTACCTCTAATAGTGCTGTCAGCCTGTCTGGTACTCAAGTGCAAGCAACACATTTCTTGCTGCTTCAAACACAACTTCTGGAGAGTAACTTCCTCCTTCTGTTGTAAATCCCAACTGCATCATTGCAAAAGGTTCTAGTCTGCTCACCCTCCTTTCTGTTCCTCATTTTCAATCAAAATAGGAGCTAGTGACATTTTCCTTGATTAGCGGAGACTTGTTGTGAATTATTCCTTGAGTTGAAGTGTTCGATTCAAGCTGTCTCTGTGCATTTCCACCGAGCCTTTTTTGGAACAAATGGCACAATTTTAAACTTGAATGGTGGAAGGTAAAAATGCAAATTGATCTGTAACCTTCATAAAATAAATATTTCAATAAACTGAGTATTGAATAGTATTCAATAGTATTAAGAAATAATGAAATCAATTTTTATTACTTGTTTTTTCACATTTGTCATAGAGCTTAGAAGCTAATGCCCCTCAGACACAATATAGCCTAAGCAACAAACTGGGAATTCCATCTAATACTTGATTTAAAGGAATTTTTTTTCATAATAAGACAAAGCAAAAACTCAAAAATCAAGCCAAAACAAAACAGAAAGACTAAAAAAAAAAAAAAAAAAAAAAAAACTGAGTACTCTAATCTTTTACTTACCACTAATATGCTGCATGATTATAAATAAGTTAATTAGCCTCTCCAGTCCAGTAACTTCCTTGGTGATGAAGTGAAAACCAAAGTTATTACATGGAACAAAAATACTTACTAAGATTGTTCTTGAAAGATTTTCATTATGGTTCCTCATTTAAATATTTATAATAACAATCTATTTACCAAGAAAATATTAACTAATATCTAATAAATATAAAGATTAAGATACAATTATTTGAGGCAATCATGATAATGTTCTAAAATGTATTACCTAAATGAACTTAAAAGAAAAAAATGCCAGATGGCTTTAGAATCCCCACTTCCAAAAGGAATTTTAGTGTTGGATCTTTTCTCTTCAGGTGACAGATGTTTCATCATACATTACTGTAGCAATTATTTTCTAACTTATGATTCGTGAATCTAGTTATAAGCATAGTCATTAGATACAGAAAGGCTGAAGTCAATTCCTAGAAAGAAATAATCTCCCAAAGACGAATTTATTCCTTCTCACTTAGGAAATGGTTGCCTTGTATGATACTAGAAAGATCCCTGGGCTATGAATCAGGAGACCTGGGGTCCAGTCCTACCTCTCCTACTAAAAAAGTCTCTTGACTACTTTGTGCCTCAGTTTCTTCACATGTAAAAGGACAGGGTTAGGCCAGATAATCCCTAACGTCTTTTCCAATTCAAAGATTTTATGTAACGATTTGGAAACTAATTTCTATTGCACACAAACATGGAAAAGTTAAAAAAAAATTAAAGTTGAGATAGCCATTCTGAATGTAGAGATGAAACAGGTTGCAGCATATTGTATTTAACTAAAATGACTAAAACGTAAATGGTGGCATTCTCAATCTTAAAAATAAAATCTATATTCTATGCATTGGAAAATGAGCTAACCCCCGAAAACATCAGGCAATGTTAGTAACCTGACCTTAGGATGACTTTGTTCTTTTTGAACAAAGGTTTCTCACCCTTGGCACTATTGACATTTGGAGATGGATCTTTCTCAGTTTGGGGGCAGTGGGGGTGGAGGGGTTCTCTCCTGCTCATTTCAGAATGTTTAGCAGTTTTCCCGGCCTCTGTCATCTCAATGCCAGTAATATCCCCATACCCCAAGTTGTGACAACTATCCAGACATTTGTCCCCATTGAAAATCATTGCTCTAAAGTGAACTAGCCTGTCATGAAACCCCAACACCTTTTAACGTATTAACTGCTATGTGAGTTGTATTTAACTCATGCTAGTTTTAAACCTGGGGCCTTGTGAAGCACATGAAGATGTAATTCTTCGAAACAAATTCAATAAGTATGTCATGAGTCACACACAGCTCAAGTGGTGTGCAGTGTAAAAATTGATTCTAGCATCATGCGAGTTGCATATAACTCATGCACAGAAAGCAATAAAAAATAACAAAATTTTCATGAACTTAGCATCATTTTGTTTTCAAAGTTTTTATTCTATTTTCGTAATAAAACACTGTGGCCCCAGGGAATTTTTTTTTTTCTAGTGTGGCAGTCAATGGGTTAAACAGTTATCCAAAGCCCATTGTGTATTGAGCATAGTTGTATCAAGAAAAGCACTAAAAATAAGAATTGTTAATATTAGTGTGGAAGTTATAATATATAAATGCTTACTTGTGTCAGACACTGCACAATCTATGTTTTCTGAATTCAGTGTCCTTAAAGATAACGCCTGCGTTGTATGAAAAATATAAGCTTTTTCCCCAAAGACCTTGCTTTCTGGCTGGGGAGACACAACATACATCTAAAATGGGCTTCCCCAACATTTACAAAGGAGCTTATTGATGAAGGGTGACGAGTAAGGGGCCAATAAGGAAGGGGATGGAGAGGAGTTATGTGTCCTGGCAGCAGGCGGTGGGGTAGAGGTGGGAGGGCCAGCTGGCACCCCAGGAGCAGTGAGAACTCAAAACTGGAGAGCAAAGTTGTGAAGATCGAGAGCAAAACTTCAGTTAGGCAGGAGGAGCAAGCTCTGGAGATCTGTTGTCCAGCAGGGTGACAATGGTGAATAATGATTGTATATTGAAAATTACTAAGAGTTACATTTTATTTTTTTATTTTTTTATTTTTTTTATTTCAGCAAATTATGGGTGTACATATGTTTAGGTTACGTGTGTTGCCCTTGGTTCCCCCCCCCACCGAAGTCCGTGTTTCAAATATGTCCATCCTTCAGGTAGTGCGCATTGCACTCCTTGTGTATACAAATGGGTTACATTTTAAATGTTCTCACTGCAAAACAAATAAACACACCAACAACATGGTAAGGATGTGAGGTGATGGATATGTTAATTAGCTTGATTTAATCATTCCACAATGTATGTATATGTCAAAACATCGCATTGTACCCCATAAATATATTCAATTTTTATTTGTCAATTAAAAATATTAATAAATAAGTTAGTTAATTTTAAAAAAAAGATCGTGGAAGGAGGTTGCAGAGTCCTGAGGACCAGCTGAGGGGTTTAGCTTTAATTTTATGTGTAAGTCCCATCTTGAGAGAGGCAGTGAAGTGAAAGGGAATTTTTGATGGAAACAATTCCTTCCATTCCTATGACAAAGGCTTTGAAGGATAGTGGATGACCACTCCAAATGCCATTTTACTTCCCAGGATGGCAGCCAAGGGATGATTTTATGCTTTTTCTTTTGCACTCCCACTTAAAAGGTGACCAGTATGAAAATTTAGAGTCTAGCCAGGCTTACATAAAACCATTTCAGAGGAGCCAAACTATTCCATGACTGAACTCTCATCTTGTGCAGTGGCTATGTCTGCATTGCAAGATGCTGTGAAATGCTACCCTCCCTGCCCTGCGAATGCCAGAATTATCCAGGGCTGGAAACCATGTAGAATGCTGGCAACAGCAAGGATGTTAGAGTCATATGGGTTTGGGTCTGGGTCCTGACTTTATCATAAACTATTTGTATGCTCCTCATTTTCTTACCTGTAAAATGGAAATAAGAGGAAGGAATCAATGTTATGTTGGATATATTGGGAAAAATCAATTATATAATATTTGTAAAGTACTTATCAAAGTACTTGGCATTTAGCAAGGACTCGATAAATATGAATTACATTATTATTCATGCTGAAAGGTGAATACTTTTCTTTAAGAGTTTTAAATATATACTGGAATCACCTTGAGGTTGCCTTTCACATGTAAACATGTATTGTCAATGCACAAAATGAGAAATTTCTTTATAAAAAGGTATGGTATGAGAGGGAAAGCTTTAGTTAGGTATGCCTGGAGAATAGAGAGGGCTCAAAAGTGTTTTTAGCTATAAATAAAACACTAGACAAAGAATGAACATATTCCATGTTCCTGGGAAGGGTTATGGGGAGAGGTGAAACTAAGGCAAAGCTGATGCATTGGATATGGGCATGTGGACGAATGCAGAGCTGCGTGGTACCGCCCAGGGGAAGAAGCATTTCTTGAAGAAGATACTGGTGCTTTTGGGTGTCCCTGGGGGTGCTGTATTGTTTCCTGTACCACCTTTTTCCTCAACTCCAAAAGAAGAAGAATCTTGAGCAGCCCACACTCATCCCACCACTTTCAGCCCTAGGAAGGAATGAAAAGGGGCATCTGTGCTTGTCTAAAATGAGTTGAGGATATATAGATCTTGTCCTAGGACCATTCTCTCCCCACAGCCCTGCAAACATCCCTTCCCCCTGAAAAGGAGTGAAAGGTCTCCTGCAGGGGTGAAGGAGGTAGCTGCACAGACAGTAGTTTTAACCGGAAATCACAGGATCCTATGGAGGAATATGTAGCTTAATCAAAAGGGAGCCCGACTTGCTGTGAGACTGGGGACTAGAAAGTAGGGAAAGGAAGAGAGAGAAGGACCCTGATCCCAAGGTCAGGCAAGTTACTGGGTTTTGGGGACCGAATGGGGTGCTAGTTTATCAAGCCCAATGCAGTCATCTTCACTTCTTGGTTCTGTGCCTAGGATGCCAGTTTGTGGGTCTTGATTTATCGGGAGTAAATAATGTCCTCCCATTTGAGGCCCTTCTATCTTCAGTTTTAAGACACTCTGTCTTTCAAACTCTGCAGTGACCCTTGGTTGACTTCTTTCTGCCCTCATACCTTATCCTGATCTGATCTCTCTGGTTTCGGTTTTTTTGTCTGACTTTTCCTCACCATTTTCTCTGACCCTCTGGGCTAACTGTTCGATGTGTTCCTATAATCTGGTTCCATCTTCTTCCTTAGTTTAATCTTCTGCTGTAGTTCTCCTGGTCCTGGTTGACAATTCTTCATTTCATAATCCACTGTTGCTCAAGGTTCGACATAACAAAGAAGGAGGTTCTGACATCAGAGGGACACGAGACATCAGAAGGGATTCTCCAATGTTTTACAAAAGAGAAATAGAGACATGGCAATCAAGAATATTGAATCTGTTCTTCTAAGTGTCCTTAAATTGTAACTTGGTCGTATCCATGAACTGACAGGGTATGCTAGCCTATGGGTGTAGAACTCGTGCTGAGAGCAGGCAGTGGAGAAGGAGATGAGCACAAAAGGCATTATTAGATGGAATCGTGTGGCTTTGAGTGGGAGAAATCTTCCCTTCAGTCCTTCTCCCTTCTGCCTACCCTCTTTACACTCTTTGAAGATAACGCCACAGATTACTTGACTCCAACCTGCTCACTAGATGGGTTCCTTGTCTATTTTATTACCCAGGAGTCATTTTGCCATTTGATGTTTATTAAATATGGCATCTTGTTATTCCAGGGGACACTTTCCAGAGACCAAGTGTGACAGCAAAAGTCAATTCAAGTCTCAGATTTATCAGTGTTTTGGAAAGAACATAGCCTTTTCCACTGTTTAATTCCTATCCATTCCTTGGTGTAAGTAAATGTTCTCTGGCTTCCTTCAGATGTTTTTGACTGACTTAGAAGTAGAATTACAATGTTAGACTATCTGACAGCGTATTAATGATAACATTATTCCATGTTGACTTTCTGTTCTGACCTATTCCCCTTCATCTCTTTCTCCTCATTGTCTAGTTTGTAAGGTTTATATCATGGTGGTTAAAATGTTATTTTAAACTAAAATACATTTTTCTCATCATCTGAAATTCTGCTTAAAGTAAAAAAATTGGGATTGACATAAAAGACCAATGATAGATAAGTGGTTAAATTCAGAGTGTATCTTATGAATAACAGGCAATCATTAAAAATGATCATTTCAGAAAATGTTTAATATAATGGAAAATCCTTACTACAGAACTTAAAAGAAAAAAAAGTCAAACACAAAGCCATGCAGATAGTGTAATTCCAGGTAGGTAAAAAAATAGATAATATATATGGAAGAAAATATTAGAAGGAAAACACCAAATGTTTATAGAGTTTATATCTGGTACAAGTTTATGGCTGGTTTTACATATTTTTCTTTTCATGTTTCTATGCTTTTAGAATTTTCTTTTTAAGTGTATATTATGGCATAATAATAAAAATAAATATTGTTAAACTTTTGCTTAATCAGACCTTTCTTATTTTTCCTTTTCAAGTTATATCTTCTAGTTCCACAGTCTCTCCAGTAACCTCCTCTCCTTTATATTCATTGCCTTTTATTTAACATCATTTAGATACTAAGCATTTATATGTACATATGGATAGTTCTCATTAGTGTTTATATATTTAAGCTACTTCCTTATTACTTGTGGTTTTGTGTTTTTGTAAACAATATGTAGAGCTGCTTGGTATGTAGTGATCAGAAACATATTTTTTATTTTTGTTTTTTTAATCTTGGTACCTAAGAAGCAGAACTGCCAAGGAGGTGTAGGCTGGCAGTCAGAAATCAAAGTAAAATGCAATATGGCAAGAGAATGAGTGGTTATGGAATGTTCTGTACGAGGCACATTCATGTTACCTCATTTGCTCTTTGCAATCCACCCCAGAGGAAGATGTTTACTTCTTTTCACAGAAGAAATGGAGGCTCAATGAGGGCATAGAACTTGCCACAGGTCACACAGGTAGTAAGCACTGCCTTTTCCAGGTCTGTCTTCTTGATTTGACTCTTCTACTTTACTTGGTCATAAACAAACCTGTGTGGTAACACTTGCATACTTAGAGAACAACCACATGATTGACAATGTAAGTTTGGGATAGCATGATGGAAATTGTATGTACATGCATTTTTTTATTTGTTATTTGATATCGCGGTGATTTATTTTGTGTATGTTGGTATGTAAGTTCCTTGTTGTCAGAGCACAAATTCTTTTATTCCTTTTTTAATTCCCTACAGTTACCAATACACAGTGCCTTCCATCCAGATTCTCAGTAGGTGCTCTTACTAGCCATTAAATCTTAGTATTATATTATATGCTACTCACAGCCCACTACTATTCTGGATCCAGAGATGGCTTGATGTATTTCATTATGTTAGGATTATATGTAGATGGATAAGAGCTAATGAGACTACAAAGATTTCCAGACAATCAAAACAATTAGCTCTGATCTCATGTGTATCTTCATAAAATTGAGAGAATTAAAATTGGCCTATTTTGTAGTTAATTTTTAGACAAGAGTGTTGGGAAATGTATTCATTATTAATGCTACTTATATAACTGCTTCCTAGCAGTGGAGTCTCTTAAGTTAGTGGTATTTTCTGAGGTGCGAAAGTGTAGTAATAGTCATTGAGTTTCAAATATATTGCTGAAATGAAGACACTTTGGTAAGGTCATCAAGGAAAATTGTAATAATTAAATCATCAATGACAAGTTTACATAACTGTTCTTAGATTGTAAGTATATTATTGAATCAGAATATTTGATAAGATCAACAACAAAATGATAATAGAATACTACCAACAAAACCCAATCTACCAGGCTTTCTCTCTGTGCGTTTTACCAGGCTTTCTCTCTCTGCTTTATTTAGCAGAATTTTATGTGTATCCTAGAATTAATTGATTAATTGTTTAATTAACTGAATATCTAATCATGTCTCTGGTGTTCTGGTAAATATAACAGAATACAAAGATGAAAAAGATCACACAGCTCCTGGCATCGAAGACCTAGTCTAGTAAGTTATTTGCATACTAACAAAGACACAGGTAATAGTCAATGCAAGTGGGGAGAGAAGGGACAGCTGGTCTGGGTATAGAATGAGTCGATCTAAACACTTCACGGAGTTCTACCAAGTCCTCCAGAGGCAGAAAATCCTGTTGGATGATGGCAAGAATGGTTTTCTTAACATTTTACTGTCTCCCATTTCCAAACGATGTATAATATGTATAAGGCAATGAGCCCTGTAGATCCGAGCCAGGACTGTTGTAGTGTGCAAAGGAACTCAGCCACCAATAGTAATTTCAGAATATCTCAAACACTTTACTTGTATTTCTCTAATACCATGAAGGGGACACATAGCTCTCAGAAAATCCCCTCAAAATTCTCCTTTTCTCTTTTCCAGAGCTCCCTTCACACCCAACAGCTATTGTCACTCTTAGCTTCTTCCCTGAGCCATTTCCTCTGCCCCCAGCTTGGCTGTTTTCTTTGCTTTCCTCTGCCCACATTCTCCTGCTCTTTATTGTAGTTGGCTTATGATATTTTGTTAAGTCCTTCCCCTCTTTCTACCACCTCACAGGCTTTGCTTCTTAGTTCTTCTCTGCCAATTCTCTATTACTAATGGCAAAAGTATTGCTTTCTTTTGACTTCTCTTATCTTCTCAGAAGTCAGAGGAGAGGAAGAAGCTGCACAAATCCAGAATCTTCTTTAGCAGGCTGGAAGGACTTTAAAGGAGTAGTGTTCTTATGGTGAAAAACAAAACAAAACAAAAACCAAAAAACTTTCTTAAAACCTACTAAATCTGAGGTCCTGCACATTATTGCTTTAATCTCCTGCCAATTAATTCTTCAGAGAGCTGTTGCCTATACATTTTTGTATGTCTGTTGCTGTACATTTCTGTGTACTGCAGCTGTGATTCACTCAGGAAACAGCCTTCAACTGCAGAAATGTAGGTCAGGATCATATACGTTTAAGATGTCATTCATATGGAAGATAAGACAATCTCTATTGTAAATTTTCTCTTTTTTAAATTTATTCTAGTGTTTTCCAGAATTGTAGGTTTTGGTACTTTGATTTTTCTTGGTCTCCTATGGAAAAAAGTGGGTTTTTTGGTATTAATATTCACAACCACATATACATGTGACACAATCAATAAGCCCCCATTAAAGAGATTATTTACCAAAACATAATATTCTCTAAAATTGATATAATAAATGTAAATAGCTATGATCATCAGCATGCATATAATAGGAATAATTTAATGACATATTCATGGATTATGGGCTAAGAAATGAACTTTTGGGTAACCAAGGAATTCTGTTATTATGCTGGTTGACTAATTATACACATATACACAAATATATGTAGTTTTAATAATGACATAGGGTATAGAAAAAGAATTACACAAATATTATAAAAGACTCAGGCTAGTCTTTTCCCACCAAATTTGTCTCCAAACCAGAAATACTAAAAAGCTCAAAACTAGTGAATGTGAGAGCTTTTCCCAGTTCCCTACTTCCTCCCACTCTTGTTAGAAGTGCTAATGAACTGATGGCTCAAACAAAATCCAGCACAGTAGTCACTCAAATTTTTATTGAATGAAAAGTGAAACCCCCCAAATCAGAGCACGGAATGATACAAGGCAGAAAGAACTTTACTGTCTCCTCTTCATTTCTGCATAGCTGCATAGCTGGTCCCTGCATAATCACAGAGTGGCTGAAGATGATTCATCTGAAAGACCTATTTAAGGAAGGAAGTGAAAGTCATAGGCTAAAAAATGACCCATAATCAGGTGCTGACAGTTGTGTGTTGAAAGGTTCTATGTAAAGCCAAACTTTCCAACCACAAAAAGGGACCTGTTTTGTTCAACATTTTGGAGTGAAGAAATTAAGGGGAAAACTAAGATGAATGGCCTAGAAATAGTTTTAACTTTCACACTTGACACAGAAAAGTAAAAGAAACCTACTGAGTAGATTAAACAAATAAATGTCCAATCATGCATTTAATTTGAATTCCCGTGAAAATTTGTAGAATATGTGAGATTCCAAAGTTTATTTTTGATATGAGATATGCCATCTCATATGCCAAAAATTGAAAAGTCCCATAAAATTGTGTACAGGTTACATGAAGATTCAGGGGCAGAATATTCAGATTGTTTGTTATTGATGTCCTTTGCTGCTTCCTTATAAATTCATGTATAAATTAATTCATTCATGCATTTCTTCTTTTGTTTTTTAGTTCAACATATAGTTAATTACTTATTCATGCTGGGCATTGTACTAGGCTTTGGGGATACAAAAAATGTGTCTCCCTCTGTTAAAGAACTTACAGCCTGCGAGACAAGAAAATGGACTTTAACTGTACAGTGCTATAAATGCTGCAGCAAAAACAAGCCCATTCATGATGCTAATTCAGACTGGGAAATCAAAGAAGTCTTCCAGAAAGTATTCATTCATGAGCTGAGTTTGGAAAAAGAATGGGTTTAACCAGATAAAGGAGAGGCAATAGAACATGGTTACTAAATGCATAGATTCTACAGCCAGGCTATCTGGGCTGAAGTCTTGGTTGTGCTATTATAGTAACTATGCATGGCCCCAGGCAAGTTACCCAACCTTTCTGTCCATCAGTTTTTATAACAGTACCTACCACTTGCCTATCCCAGGGTTATAAGGACGAATACATGAGTTAGTATTTCCAAAGTACTCAGAAAAGTGTCTATCTCACTTAAGTGTTATATGAGTGTGTGATGAATACATAAAGGAGGAGGATGGCAAGCGTCCTAGGCAGCAGGCACAGCTGGTGCAGTGGCCTGAAAGGGCATGCATGCTGCATATAGAAGAAAGTAAGGACTAGAATATAGACTCCAAGATTGAGAAGTGAAAGATAAGGCTGGAGAGATTTGAAGGCTTTGGTAAGGAATGTGGTTATTATCCTAGACACCGTGAAGAACCCTGGAAATATTTTAAGCAAAGAAGTGATAAGATTAGATTTGCATTTTACATAGGTCAATGTGGCAGTGTTGTGGAGAGTGGAGTGCGGGGTGTGAGGCAACTCTTGGAGGCAGCGAGGCAAATTAGGACAGTGTTTCCCTGAAAACAAGACTCAACCAGGCAGGTCCCAGACCCCTTCGAAGTAGACTCTTATTATATGTCCCCAGAAGATTTGGGGCAAATTTGGTAATCTGTGTTTTTAACAAGCACCTGAGATGATTCCTGATTTCAGAGAAATTTTGCAAGCACTAGATTACGTGATGGTCATGCATCCAGGTGAAGACTAATGAGGACTTAAGCAAAAATAGAAGAAACAGAGTGGTTGGAGAGAAGAGGGCAGATTTAAAAAGGATAAGGCAGTAAGACCTGGTGAAACATAGGGTGGAGCCAAGGATGACCCTCACATTTTTGGCTATGGTGTCTGGGAAGATTATGGAAGAATTTGGAAGAGAAGCAGGCCTGGAAGTGAGGTTAGTGAGATCAGATTCAGACAGGTTGGGTTTGGAATGTCAGTGGCAAGAAAGTCCAGTCAGAGATTGTATACACATGCCTGAAGTTCGGGAAAGAGATTTGGATAGAGACATATAATTGGAAGTCGTGAGCGTACAGGTAGCGACTGAAACTTGGCAAACTCCAACATGTAATCAGTGGGTAGGAAAACATAATCCTATTTTATTTGTTAATTCACTTATTCACTCAATCATTCATTCAACAAACCAATTTTAAGTGCATATTTTGTTCCAGGAATCATGCCACACACTTTTTCCATATAGGAGACTGTAAAGAAATAGCTAAGAGGAGAATAAGGAAAAGAATAGTGTCATTGAAGCCACAGAAGAAGATTGTGTCAAATGATGCCAAGACTCCAAATGAGATGATGAGTGAAAAAGGTTCCCTGGATTTAGCCAGAGAGAGGAAGGTCATTAGTAACCTAGGAGAGAATAGAATAGATTCTGTTGAGTGATGGGTAAGGAAATTGAATGTGAGGTGTGGCTTGACGCATGAATGGGTAGTGAGGAAGTGAAGGTAACGAAGGAAGAAGAGAGATAGATGTGGTAGACAGCAGAAATGGTTACAAAATCTTTCTCTACCTGTATGCCTGTCCCTTTGCAACATTTCTTTGCAGCTACTCCCATCAAGAGGTAGAGTCTATTTCTTCACCCTTTAGGCAGGGCTTGGTTATGTGACTTACCATGGCCAACAGGGCATTAGCAAATGTGATGCAAACAAAAAGTTTAAAAGGGATTATATTGGGGCTCACTCTCTCTTGCTGCTCTTAGAAACCCTGTGACGGCAACCAGGTAAATATAAATGTGGACTTACTTGCTGGAGACCTGTGACCAATCATCGCAGTCACCAAGCTGGCAGCCAGCAACAACGGACAGACAATACCAACCACCAGACATTGAGCGAGACACTCAATCAGCCGATAGACAATCTGTCCACTGACTGCAGCTGCCAATCTGAGCAGAAGAGCTGCCCAGCAAAGCCCAGCCCAAGTTACTGATCCATAGGAAAGTGACTATTATTTTAAGCCACTCAGTTTTGGGTGTAGTTTCTTATGCAGGAAAAGCCAATATAATAGGACATTGTCTGAGTGTCATGGATTTCAAATGTCTTAGTTCTCCTGGGGTTTGTATTTGTCTTTGAGACTTTGGGTTGAAATAGGGAATCAGAAAAACTATAATTGTTCTTAGTCTCTGCTCTTCCTAACACACTGTTCTAGACAGAAACAATAAAACAGTAGTATCCAGGAGTGGAATAGCTGGGTCATATAGTATTATTGATCCGTGCCACAATATGGGTGAATCTAAAAATAATTATGTTGAGCAAAAGAAGCCAGACCAAACAAACAAAGAAAAAGAGAGTACATACTATATGTTCTATTTATATAAAACTCTAGAAAATGTACACTCATCTATAATGACAGAAAGTAGATCAGTTTTTGCCTGGGGAAAGAGTGAGGGAGGGAGGAATGGATTACCAAGGGGCATGAAGAAACTTTTAGGGATGATGGATATATTCATTATCTTGATTGTGGTCATGAATTGATAGATGTATACTCTCCGTATGTGTCAAAACTCATAAAATTGTACATTTTAGAGATATTCAGTTTAATGTACAATTGACCCTTAAACAACTCAAGGCTTAGGGGTGTCAAGCCTCCACAGTAAAAAATCCTCATATTACTTTCGATTCCCCAAAACTTAACTACTAATAGCCTACTGTTGACTAGAAGCCTAACTGGTAACATAAATAGTCTATTACCACATATTTTGTATGCTATATGTATTATATAGTGTATTCTTACGATAAACTAGAGAAGAGAAAATGCTATTTACTGTTCGTTAAGTGGAAGTGGATCATCATAAAGGTCTTCATCCTCATCGTCTTCAGGTTGAGTAGCCTGGCTGAGAAGGAAGAGGAGGGATTGGTCTTATTGTCTCAGATGTGGTGGAGGTAGAAGAAAATTTGCATGTAAGTGGACCCTCGAAGTTCGAACCCATGTTGTTCAAGGGTCAACTGTTCACCGATTATACCTAAATAAAGCTGTTAAAGAGAAACAAATAAAACCTTTCAGTTGGCTTCTTATTCATAAATGTAGAGTTAGAATAATGGTCCCCCAAAGATGTCCCTTCCCTAATTTCTTACCTCTGGAGAGGTAAATACGTACAACTGTGTAGGACTGTGAATATGTCTCCTTACACAGCAAAGGAACTTGGCAGATGTACAGTAATTAAAGGTATGAACTTAGAGATCATAAAATTATCCTGGACTAATTGTGGGGGCCCAGTGTAATCACATGAGTTCTTAAAAGGAAAGAGCCTTTCCCATTTGGGTCAGAGAGATGTGATGGAAGAAGAAGGAGGAGAGATTTGAAAGACTCAACCTGCCATGGCTGGCTTTGAAGACAGGAAGGAGGCCACTAGCCAAGGAATGTGATGGCCTCTAGAAGCTGGGATGGGCCTCAGTTTACAGGAAACAAGAAAATGGGGACTTCAGGCCTACACTTCCAAAGAATCAAATTCTGCAAATAACCCAAGTGAGCAGGAAATGGATTCTCCCCTGGGATTTCCAGAGAGGGATGCAGCCTGCGCGGTGAGACCCATGCTAGACTGCTGACCTGCTGAACTACAGGGTACTAAATCTGTGTTGTCTTAGGCTACAAAGTTTGTGGTAGTTTGTTACAGAAGTAAAATAAAATGTATACAAGAAGTTTTCATGGGCCAAAAGTTGAAATTATTGTCTCAAGTAGCTGTTTGAATAACCTGTGTTTCTCAGCCGTATATCACAAATCAAGACATGATTGTATTTTTTTTTTTATTTCAGCATATTATGGGGGTACAGATGTTTAGGTTACGTATGTTGCCCTTGCCCCTCCCCTTCCCCCCTAAGTCCGAGTTTCAAATATGTCCATCCTTC
>NW_012151341.1:704862-724566 GCF_000956105.1 Propithecus coquereli | reverse complement strand
AATCCACTCATGTATTGATGGACACTTGGGTTGTTTCCACATCTTTGCAATTGTGAATTGTGCTGCTATAAACATTCGGGTGCAGGTGTCTTTGTTATACAGTATCATTTGGTCTTTTGGGTATTTTGCCTTCATTTACTGCATGCTCCCTTTGTGCCAACTTTAGGTTTACTCACGTTTTAAAATGCAGCTCTAGCCACTCAGGTTTGCTGTCACAGGCTGGTTGTGGGTGGCGGTAATAGCTTTTTTGACTTCCTAGTCTGAGCCATACCCAGTTGATATTTTCTGCCAAATATAGAAATATCCTCTTATTAAACACTGGTCCCACCAAACATCACATTGTAAATTATGGATTTTTTTGTGCAGACTTTTGAAAGCCAACAGACTCTAAGGGAAAACATTGTATACTTTTTCAGACACCTACAATCTTGTCAGCTTTTAAAATCTGTAACCAGATTGCCTGGGTGTAAATACTGACTCCATGCTACACCTTACTGGTTGCTTAGTCTTTTGTGCCTTAGTTTTCTCATCTGCAAAATGGGGACAACAGTGGTACACTGAGAGTAAGGATTAAATGAATCTATCTATGTAAAGCACTTTTAACAATGACAGGCACATTATAAGCACCCAGTGAGTTTTGGGTTGTTAACTGTTATTATTAAGATGATTTCTTTGCTACCAGTTAGGACAATTTCCATCTCAGTAGTGGACTCACCTAACTCCATGTGCCCTAGCAGAAGAAACCTCAGTTTGCCTTTATTGTGTGTCTGTAATGCTAAGAAGATGCAGGTCACTTCCTCTAGCTTTCTTGCCTTAAAAGTTCCTGTTTCTGCTGAGGCAGAAGCAGAAGAGAAAGTGACAGTGATGTTTACTGAGCAGAGCAGAATTCTGTCCAATGACTTCTTTTTCCTCAGCTGGAAGGGTGTGTTGCCAGGGCATGGATTATTCTTTTCACTTTCCCTATCTTTCCAGCTTTTTCCAAATGGCCATGATCTCTGTCCTCTATATGGGGGCTTTCCTCATCAGTGCATGATGATGATCTGAAAGATTCCTGAAGTTCTGTTGTTTCTCAAAACAAAACAGCACATTCCAACCGCATTTAAACAGAACTATTTACAATTTTATTGCATATCGGCTTTCCTGTATTGCATTTATTTGAGGAAAGGCTCTCTTGGGTATGAGGGAGTTGGTTTTAGAAAATTAAATTAGACAGACTAAAATGACGATCTGATTCACGAGAAGAAAGAAGATACACTATGTGATAGGAGAGTTATTTTTGGAGAACTTATTTTCATGGCTCTGAGTGCCCAGAGGAGAAAACATATGGATGGTACTGCTAATTTAGTACCACGTTTGCTTCAGGCTCTATATGCCGTTTTCTGCAGACCAGGAAACCAACTCTTTGGTCTCCATTTTTGAATGAAGTGCTGCAAGAGATGCTGTCTGACATACGGAAGAGTCAACTGAAAATAAAGTAGCAGAGTTAATGTAGGCAGCTTTCTTCACCGTGATTATAAGATGGCAGGGCCTTCCAAATTTGCACACTGTACACCGAAGGGGAAGTAGATGCTAGCTCTAAGAGCTCTGCGTGGGTGGCCTTGAGAGTGGGTATTTTGATTTGAAAATTTTGTTAGTTGCCATAGTAATTGTCACAATTACGTGGTCTGTTCCATCTTTGTGATACTGAACACCTATTAGAGGCACCCAGCAAGCAGCGTGCTTTATGTTTTTTTCCTCATGCATGCATACTTACAGAGAGAAAAACAATAATGCGTGGCTGGATTTTAAGTTGAATTAAAAACAATAAAAAGGTATCACTTGCATATCTTTATGTAAAGCACGTTCATTTCCTGGTTATTTTTTAATCAGATTTTTCTTAAGCAGAAAAATCATCAGGAAGTGATTTTTTTCCCCAAAACAAGGAGCCCCCAGAAACCAAGGTGACAAAGCTTCGTAAAAAGAAGAATAGGAACCTCCTCTCTTGTTATTAATGTATTGTGTCAGCAATGATGCTGCTCACGTTCAGACTGAAATTTAAGCTGAATGGAAAGTGTGTGTTTCTACTCCCTTTGAGCATTGTGGTGCTCACCGTGGCCACTTATTATTTAGTCCCTGAATGCTATTCCCAAGGCGAGGATTGCAGGTGGCTTTTGAAACATGGGAGGCATTCTTTGGCCAAACAAGATACTTATATTGCAATTGTTATAAAAACTTGAATGCCCATGGCTAAATCTTCACAGTCCTCTTGATTTTTGTCACAGAAGTATTTTTTAACCTCTCTGAATATTAATTTTTAAGTTAATTGAATATAGACAGATAATAATAAAAAAGTAAAGAATGTCTCCTTTGGGTCATTTTCTTCTTTTTATCAGAAGGGGATAAAGCTGGCTTTGATCTTTGGTTGAAGTCTATGTTATGGGAATTGAAGCGCCTCCATTGTTTGGCAGACCTATGAGAGGAAGAGAATGTGGCAGCACTGGTTCATCTGGAGTCCGGATGGCTGTGCGTGCTGGGATAAGGGCAGTAGAAGCTGACCACCTCTTAATTGCTTCCAGTCAGATTCCCTGAAAGGATTTGGGATGAGTGACTGATAAATGGCATTTCTTACATTTAATACACTGGACTTATAAACAGATCAGTTAAACATTAAGCAACATGCTGCCGAGGCAGGAGTGCAGTGGTGTAGTCACAGCTTATTTTGACCTTGAACTCCTAGGCTCAAGGGATCCTCCTGCTTCAGCCTCCCAAAGTGCTGGGATTGCAGGCGTGAGCCACAGGGCCTGGCCAACACTGGAATCTTGATTTCACTGCCTTTGATATTTATTGTTAGTATTTATGTTCTAAATGCACTTCTGTTTATTGAAAACTCTCTGATCGTGCAAATTGAAACAATGAGATACCGCTCCGCACCTATTAGAATGGCCAAAATATAGAACACTGACAACACTAAGTGCTAATGAGAGTATAGAGCTCTCATTCATTGCTGGTGGTAATGTAAAATGGTACTGCTACTTTGAAAGACAGTTTAGCAGTTTCTTAAAAAGCTAAACATACTCTTACGTATGTTTAGATACCAAGGAGCATGATCCAACACTTGTGCTCCTTGGTATTTACCCAAAGGACTTAAAAACTTACGTCGAAATAAAACCTGCACACAGATGTTTATAGTAGACTTGTTCATAATTGTAAAACTTGGAAGCAACCAAGATGTCCTTCTAGGTGAATGGATAAATAAACTGTGGTACATTCAGGCAATGGGATATTATTCAGCACTAAAAGAAATGAGCTATCAAACCATGAAAAGATATAGATAAACCTTAAATGCATGTTACTAAGTGAAAGAAACCAATCTGAACTGTATGATTCCAACCATATGACCTTCTGGAAAAGGCGAAACTATGGAGACAATAAAAAGAACAGTGATTTGGGGGAGAGAGAGATGAATCAACAGAGCACAGAGGATTTTTAGGGCAGTGAAAATACTGTGTATAATGCTATAAGGGTGGACACATGTCATTATATTAATACATTTGTCCAAACCCATGGAATTTGCAACACCAAGAGTGAACCCTAAGTTAAACTATGGACTTTGGGTGATAATGATGTGTCAATGGAGGTTCATTAATTGTAACAAATGTCCCACTCTGGTGGGGGATGTTAAACATGGGGGCTCCCGTGCATGTGTGGGAGATGGATGGTATTATGGGAAATTTCAGTACCTTCCTCCCAATTTTGCTGTGAATCTAATACTGCTCTAAACAATAAAGTCTTAAGAAAGAAAAAAACCACTTTTATCATAAGAATTTTGCCAATCAGAAAACATGACCAGGGAACTATATAGTCTTGGCAAACTATTTTGAGTGAAACCATTTGTAGTTGAAAAGTTATCAGTTTTATGGTTTGGCCTTTCTAATGTAGTTTCCTGCTGGAAATGTTGAGGATTATGCAAATGTTAAAATTTTATTAAAAAGGAAATGATGTATAGTGAGATGTAGACTCAACTAATGCCTTCAAAATTTTATTAGCTACATTAAAAATACATAATTTTTTTTTTATTTCAGGGTATCATGAGGGTACAAACATTATGGTTATATTTTATGTCTTTGCCTCATCCAAGCGAGGGTTAGAGGCATGCCCTTCCCCCCTACAATGCTCCCCGTGTCCTTTAGTTGTGGATTTACCCCCCCATCCCCCTAATCCCTGGAGAGTATTTCTGCTGTGTGAGCACCCTAGTGTTCATCAGCTAGTACCAATTTGATGGCGAGTACAAGTGGAGCCCATTATTCTGATCTTGTGGTGCCTCACTTTGGATAATGGGCTCAAGTTCAATCCAGGAAAACATAAGAATTTCTAGATCACTGTCGTTTCTTATGACTGAGTAATATTCCATTGCATACATATACCAAATTTTAATAATCCACTCATGGATTGATGGGCACTTGGGTTGTTTCCACATCCTTGCAATAGCGAATTGGGCTGCCATAAACATTCGGGTGCAGATGTCTCTATTATAGCATATCTTTTGCTCTTTTGGGTAGATGCCTAATAGTGCTATTGCTGGATCAAATGGTATTTCTATTTTTAGCTCTTTGAGGTATCTCCAAATTTGCAGTCCTATCAGCAGTGTAAGAGTGTTCTTGTCTCTCTACATCCTCGTCAGCAATTGGTGTTTGGAATTTTTTGATAGAGGCCAATCTCACTGGGGTTAGGTGATATCTCATTGTGGTTTTGATTTGCATTTCTCTAATGATTAGAGATGTTGAGCATTTTTTTATATGTTTGCTGGCCATTATTCTGTCTTCTTTGGAAAAGTTTCTGTTAATTTCCTTTGCCCATTTGTTGATGGGGTTATTTGATTTTTCTTTGTTGATTTTTTTAAGTTCTAGATAGATTCTTGTTATCAGCCCTTTATCGAATATGTAGAGAGCAAATATTTTCTCTAAAAATCCATAAAATTAAGAAAAGTGAAAAAAGACACAAACCAGTATTAGCTTCATAACAAATTGTTCTTTCTTTTTTATTTAAATATTTTAAATTTAATTTTGAATAAGGCATTCTTGTGGTTCGCAACTACATAAGAAGTTATGCCGTGAAAAGTGTCATTTATATCCACATCTCTCATTAACTCAGCCTCTAGTAACCCTATAGGTAACAGCTATTACTCATTCCTTGAGTGTTCCTCTAGAATTTCTTTATGCATATACAGGCAAATATAGATATATGTGGGGACTTCAAAAGTTATGTGGAAAAGTGGAATTAAAAGATAAAAATTTAAAAATATGGACTTTATTTCTCAACATAAGCTCCATCAAGTTCAAGACACTTTTGTAAGTGATGATACCAGCCATTTAGTCCATCCCTAAAGAACTGAATGTCCTGGAAATTTAACCATTTATCAATGCAGTCTTTTTTACATTATTAACTGAAGACAAATGGGTGTCCTTAACAGACTTTTCTTAAAAGGAAACAAAAAGAAGTCAGAAGGATCCAAACAAGACAGTAAGGTGGATGCCTAATGATATTCCATCGAAACTCTTACAAAATTTCCCTTGTTTGATGAGAGAAATGAACAGGAGCATCATTATGGTAGAGAAGGACTCTCTGGTGAAGCTTTCTTGGGCATTATTTTGCTAAAGTTTTGGCTATCTTCCCCCAAACATTCTTATAATAAGCAGATGTTATCATTTTTGGTCTTCCAGAAAGTCAACAAAAAAAATGGCTTGAGCATCCCAAAAAATCATTTGCTCTTGACTGGTCTACTTATGCTTCGACTAGACCACATCCACCTCTTGTAGCCATTGTTTTGATTGTGCTTTGTCTTCATGATCATACTGGTAAAGTCCTATTTCTCCTCCTGTTACAAATCTTCAAAGAAATACTTCAGGATCTTCATCCCACCTGTTTTAAATTTCCACTGAAAGCTCTGCTTTTTTCTGCACCTGATCTGGGTACCACAGTTTTAGCACCTGAGTAAGAAAATTTGCTCAACTTTAATTTTTCATTCAGAATTATGTAAGCTGAACCAATTGAGATGTCTATGGTGTTGGTTATTTTTTGTGCTGTTAATTGTTGGTTTTCTTTAATTAGGGAACAAACAAGATGAATTGTTTTTTCTCGAAAATTGATGTGGATGGTTTGCCGCTAACAGGCTTCATCTTCAACATTGTCTCATCCCTTCTTAAAACAAGTTATCCATTTGTAAGCTGCTGATTTCCTTGGGGCATTGTACCCATAAACTTTTTGTAAAGTATCAATGATTTAACCATTCTTCCGCCAAAGCTTCACCATAAATCTAATGTATGTTCTGCCCAAAGCTTCACCATAAATCTAATGTATGTTCTTGCTTCAATTTTAGCAGAATTCACATTGCTCTATTAGGGACACTTTTCAAACTGATGTGTCTTATCCTTAGTGCCTCAAACTAGATACTGTTCAGACAGGTTATAACAAGTTAATATGCATTTATTTTGGTGCAAAAATTTTTTTAAAAAATCTATGCATAGTTTTTTCATATTATGTATTTTCCATGAACTTTTTGAAGACCCCATGCATATTATTTTCCTACCTTTTATTCAAAAGATCACATGCTATATATATGCTATACACTGTTCCCTTTTCACTTAACAAACCCTATTCTACACTGTTCCATTTTCACTTGGTTTCATTACTTTCACTCGATAGACCTTGGATACCACTCAATTTCAGTACGTGGAGAGTTTCTGCATTCAGCATTTAACAACTACCTATAATTACATTATATAGACATATCATTATTTATTTAGCTAGTTACATATTGGTGGACATTAGCATATTTCAAAATTTTTCTTTGCAACAAATAACCTTGTACATACAACATTTTACATATTCCTGGTGTATGTCTGGGATTTGCTAGCAGTGAAATTGCTAGGCTGAAAAATAGATGCATTTGTAATTTGTATAGATGCTAGCACATCGTCCAATTTATACTCTAATCAATAATGCATGAGAAAATAATTTCCCCCCCAGAGCACTATCAACAGAGTATGTTAGCTAACTTTGGAATTTTGCCAAATGAAAGGTAGAGAATGGTTTTCCATGTATATTTTTAATTTACATTTCTCTTTTTTAGTGGTGAAGTTGGTTATCTTGTCATTTATTTAACAACAATTTAATTTTTTTCCTATATTTCAAATGGATGATAGTCTTATCAATTTTTCTATTAGGAAGTCTAGCCTTTTATCTATGATATGAGTTGCAACTATTTTTCTCAGTTTATCTTTTTAAAACTTCATTTATAATGCTTCTTTTCATGAAAAAATTTTTGATTTTTATACAACAAAATGTATTACTAAAATAATTTATGACTTGGGGATTTTAAGTCATGAAAAGTTAGAGAGACCCTCCTAACTCCTGATTTATAATGAAAATCTCCCAGGTTTTCTTCTTAATATTTTATTGTTGCATTTTAAAATATTCAAATCTTTGGTACATTTGGAATTTATCCTGGCATATGAAATAAGGCGTGGATATTACTTCATTTATCCCTATACCAGTTATTGACTAGTCCTTTTCCCCAATGATTAGAGATGACATCTTTTTTATATACTCAATTCCTGTATGTATCTGGGTATGCTTACTTTTGGGCTTTCTATTTTGCTAATGGACCAGTTCGATACTCTTAATTATTTAGGTTTTTGTATTATAAATGTTTTAATGTCTTTTAGTGCTAGTCCCTCTTCTCTGTTTATTTGTCTTACTAAATTTAGCATCAGCTGATGTAGCTTAAAACTGTTGGGTTTTAATTGAGATTAGGTTAAATTTACAAATTAATCTGAGGAGAATCGACACATTCATGATGCTAAGTCTTCCTACCAGATAACATGGTCTTTCTACTTGTAGAAAGACTATTTTGTGTCCTTCAGTAGTATTTTATGTTTAATTTTCAATAGGTCTTACATATTTCTTGACAACAAAGTTTACGGATTTTATCTTTTCTTTTACTATTATGTGTGAAATCTTTTCTTCCATTAAATCTTCTGATTGTTGTTCGATCATATGAAAATTATTTATTTTTGTAGATTGATTTTGTGCTTGATTATCTTACTAAATTCTCTTGCTGTTTGTAGTAGCTATTAATGAAACCTGTTGAATCTTCCAATTATACTACAATGTCATCTTCAATTAGTGATTTTTTTTTACTCATATATTCCATTTTTTTATATCTGTAATTTCTTTCTCTTGGGTAATTGTGTTAACTAGTAACTCTAGCACAATGTTAAATAGTAGTGGTATTAGCGGATACTAGCTAACACAATGAAGACATTTCCATAAAAGTCAGGAACGGTATGATAGCTCTGAATTGAAATAGATACATTTAATGACGATAAGATAGCCTCTTTCTATTTCTATTTCATTCAATGTTTTCTTTGTTGTTTTGTTTGTTTGTTGTATCAAGAAAGGCTGATGAATTTTGTCCATGTTTTTTCAACATCTACAGAGAGAACTTGTGATGTTTCTTTTAGATCTGTCAATACGATAAGCTGCATTACTAGAGGTTCTAGTATTGAACTATTATGACCCCATTTGGCAATGATGTTGCTGTTGTTTTTCTTTTAAAGAGCTTCTGAATTCAGTTTGCTAATGTTAATATATTATTTCGAATATTCATATCATTATTAATAGTGTGATTAGTCTCTAGTTAGTTTGATCAAATAATGTTATTTATATAGTTCTTTTTTAGATTTTTAGAAGATTTTTATTGGCCCATTATTTGAAAAAATGGTATATTCTCTATTTTCAGGTTACAGGGTTTATATCAATCATTTGTATTACATCAATTATGATATTTAGGTCATTCTATTATTATTTACTATTTGTCCACCTGATAAGTTGTACACTAGAGAGGTGAACTGAAGTTTCCCAATGTTAGTGTGTTTGTGTTTATTTCTTTTTATAATATCTTCTGTAATTTTCACTCTATGAATATTGTTATGCTATTTGGTGCACAGCTATATTTAATTGTACAATTATATTTAATTGCACATTTTGACATTAATAAGTCCTGTTCTTTGTTTCATTTAATGCTATTTGTCCTGAATTCCACATTATCTGGTATAAAGATTGTGACTTCTGCAGGTCATCATAGCTCACTGCAACCTCAAACTCCTGGGCTCAAGCAATCCTTCTGTCTCAGCCTCTCAGGTAACTGGACTACAGGTGCGAACCGCTTTGCCCAGCTAATTTTTCTATTTTTCTTTGTAGAGATGGGGTCTCGCTCTTGCTCAGGCTTATCTTGGACACCTGATCTCAAGTGATCCTCCTGCCTTGGCCTCCCAGAGTGCTAGGATTACAAGTGTGAACAGCCATGCCAAGCCTGAACAGGTATGTTTGAGCAGAGAACTTGTACATGTGCAGAAACCAGCCGCACAAGAGCCAGGGTAAAAGCATTCTTAGAAAGAGCTAATAACAAGTATGAAGATTTAATCCCAGAAAGAATTTGATATGTAAGAAATAGAAAGGAGGCCTGAATGGTTGGAACACTGACAAGAGGGAAAATAATAGAAGATGAGACTAGAGATCCAGCAAAGGATTGTAAAGGTGCAGTGGATTAGGAGAGAAGACCAATTAGGAGGTTATTCCAAGAGTCCGTTTAGGGGATCATGGCTTGGATTAGATGGTGGCAGTGGAGGTGGTGAGAAGTGGATGGATTTGAAATACATTCTGAAGGTCGAATTAAGAATTTGTGCTAATGATTTTAATAAGAAAAATAAGAGAAAGAAAGTACTCAAAGATAATTCATAGTGCAAATATGTAAGAACATCTGAGCATGAACCTATAATATGACTTTGAATCAAAAGAGCTGAGCCTTCAACATTTGGATTAATATGATGGGAACGAAGGTGGAATCGGGTGGGGATTAAGGAAGGAAAAACACACACATTTACTAATTAACAATGAGATAGACATTTCACATATGGCATGTCTTTAATTGTGCATATAATTCATTCATTCAACAAATATTTGAGTGCCAGGCAAAGTCTTAGCTACTGAAGATACAGAAATTGGTGGAAAACACAAAAAGCTCAAATTTCTTGCTCTCGTGAAGTTTACAAACTGATGGGAGATTACATTTTCTATTATTCTGTAATACCTAGGACATAGGTATTATTTTTCCTCATTTTCCAGATGAGGTCCTGAGTTTTAGAATGCATAAATGATTTGTCCAATGTCATATGAAGGGATAGGGCCTACATTCTAATGTTTATATATATTTCATTACTTCATGTTGGAAATGCAGTATCCAGATATGGACCCAGATAGCTGTCTATATAAATTGATGTAGATAATCTAGGAAATCAAAGATTTTTCTATTAGAGTGCTTCTGAATTTTTTATTTGTTCATTTCTGCCTAATTCAAATTGATATTTAAATTTGGCAGTTGCAATTACAGGATGCTGATAACAACATTCTCAATTAGGACTGAAGAAGTGTGTCTAACACTCTGGAAAACACATCTCCCATCCACCAAAGTGTCTGAGTTTACGTAAAACAGAGAGATTTTTTAGCTGTCAGGTTTCCTTCTTCTCACTTAACTCCCACACCTGTGTGTTTGAATATTCAGCAGAAAGGTTGGAGGGAGGAGTCCATTATTTTGGGTAGGTGACTGTACCTGAGTTTTCCACTCAGTGGTGGAGGCAAAACACAGTGTAAGTAAAAACAGAGATTTCTGAAATGTTTGAGTTACTATTCTGAAACATCCAATAGAAAATACATTTATAATGAATTATCTTAAATTAAATTTTAATGGCCTCTAAATTGTATATAAAGTACTAGCACAGAAGCAGTCTCCTGTGCCAATAAACATCATTAGTGTGTAAGTAGGAAAACTTCTTTGGCTTCTATTTCCCTCTGGGTTTTCTAACAGCTCTGTGGATTCTTTTCTGCCTAATGCGAATACCAATGTGCTTTTCTTTTTGACTTCCCCATTGAACCCTCTGTGTTAATAGCTGGATTTTGACTTGATGCTCCTGGAAAAAACCCAGAAGTGCCAGTTCTTTGCTGAGGTGAAATCTTACCTGCCATCCGCACATGCTCATTCTGGCAGCTCCCCGTGATCCTTCAACTCACAGGAAAACCTTAGAGGAATGGAATGGATAGGCCCATCCCCACAGCAGAACAAGTTCCCAGCTTAGTCACATCAGTGGGATGAATGCTGACACAGTGTACTGACAGGTCTGTTTAATATCTAAGTTCTCCTGCGACCTGGCACATGGCTGCTTGGAAGCGAGATGGTATGGAATTTTGGCCCCTAAACTTGTTCTTCTATTTGGAGTGGAAGCTTCCCTCTATCCACCCAACATTTCTGGATTAAGTAAGCATGTGGGAGGGATAGGAGAGACCTCCCTTGACCACCTGGATTCTAAAAGGGCCATTACAGCAACATGGTCCTACGATCTGCTCACTGCTACCACCCACGCCAGCCTAAATGGCCACACCCTGAGTGGCCTATTCCCAGAGCCGCTGTTTGGATTGCTTGTGTGTTCATATCAACCCTCAATAAGGGACAGTCTGCCAAACCCCAGGAAACTTGGAGTTTAGGTCAATTTCATGCTTTCTCATTGGGCCCTGAGAAGAAAGAAGGTGTAGAGTGACATGCATACATAACAGCCAATATAACTTGCCAGATTGGTTTTATCGACAACTGCTTTTTAAGAAGATATTTTTGTTTCAAATCTGGTTTTTTTTGTTTGTTTGTTTTTTGAGACAGAGTCTCATTCTGTGTCCTAGGTAGTGGTGTCAGCTTAGCTCACAGCAACCTCAGACTCCTAGGCTTAAGCAATCCTCCAGCCTCAGCCTCCTGAATGACTGGGACTAGAGGCACATGCCACCACGCCCAGCTAATTTTTTCTATTACAGGGTCTCACCTTTGCTTAGGGCTCAGGCTAGTCTCAAACTCCTGAGCTCAAGATATCCTCCTGCCTTGGCCTCCCAGAGTGCTAGGATTACAGGTGTGAGCCACCACATCTGGCTTCAAATTTTTTTTATCTTCAAGACAAAATAGGGTATAATAAATGAATGAATGAATGAACGAATGAAAACTTTCAGTTAAAGAAAGTCTGCAAATCACATTGTCTACTTAACCAAATAGACTAATATCCCTTGAATTTCACATATGGTTTGTATAGCGTGCTCTACAACAGCCAAGTACCTATTTTCAAGTTGGAAATGGGCAGTTCTAGGATTGGGGGTTTAGGACATGGCCTTTTGGCATGGGACAGACTGTTGTGTTTAATGCTTACCCTGTCTCTTACCTTGTGATCTTGCACAAGTTACTGACTTTCTCTAAGCCTCAGTTTCCTCATCTGGAGAATGGACATAATTATTATACAGTACTTGTCACATTGGGTTGTTGAGAGAACTGAGATCATGCATAAAAAATACTTGGCATGATACCAGGCACATAAAAGGCTGTGAGTGCCAGTAGTGGGTGGTATTGTTACTGAAACTGGTAGCATTACCACTCTACTGAGTTTTTCTCCACTTGTATAGATCAAAGACCATTGAAAGAGCACATCCTAATCAATTATTGGGCATTTCTGATTTTGGTCATTTGGCTAATTTAAAAAAGAAAAAAATACCCTTGATTTCCTTCTCTTGTCTGATTGTTCTGGATAGGGCTTCAAGCACTATGTTGAATAGAAGTGGTGATAGTGGGCAACATTGTATAAGAGGTCTTTGCTGACGATATGATCTTGTATCTAGAAAACCCCAAAGATTCAACCAAAAGACTCCTGGAGTTGATAAATAAATTCTGCAAAGTCTCAGGTTACAAAATCAATGTACACAAATCAGTAGTTTCCATAAACCCTAACAATAGTCAAACCGAGAAATCAAAGATGCAATACCTTTCACAATAGCAACAAAGAAAATAAAATACCTAGGAACATATTTAACTAAGGAGATGAAAGACCTCTGTAGGGAGAACTATGAAACACTGAGGAAGGAAATGGCAGAGGACATAAACAAATGGAAAAACATGCCGTGCTTATGAATTGGCAAAATCAACATTGTTAAAATGTCTACACTAACCAAAGTGACTTACAGATTTAATGCAATCCCCATTAAAATATCAACTTCATTTCTCACAGATCTAGAAAAAATCGCTCTACGCTTCATATAGAACCAGAAAAGACCCCAAATAGCCAATGCAACCTTAAGCAATAAGAACAAATCAGGAGGCATAACTTCACCAGACTTCAAGCTATACTACAAGGCTATAGTAACCAAAACAGCATGGTAGTGGCACAAAAACAGAGACATAGAGTGATGGATCAGAACAGAGAACCCAGATATGAAACCATACTCATATTGCCATCTGACCTTTGACAAAGCCAACAAAAATATGCACTGGGGAAAAGAATCCCTATTCAATAAATGATACTGGGAAAACTGGATAGCCACATGTAGAAGACTGAAATAGGATTTGCCCTTCTCACCACTCACAAAAATTAATTCACAATGGATAACAGACTTAAATTTAAGGCATGAAACTATAGAATTCTAAAAGAAAATGTTGGAAAAACTCTTATAGGCATCGGCCTAGGCAAAGAATTTATGAAGAAGACCAAAGCAATCATAGCAACAACAAAAATAAAGAAATGGGACCTTATCAAATTAAAAATCTCCTGCACAGCCAAGGAAACAATCAGTAGAGCAAATAGACAACTTACAGAATGGGAGAAAATATTTGCATGCTATACATCTGATAAAGGGCTAATAACTAGAATCTATAAAATGCTCAAGCAAATCAGCAAGAAAAAATCAAACAACCCCATTAAAAAGTGGCCAAAGGACATGAACAGAAATTTTTCAAATGAGGATAGATTAATGGTCAACAAACACATGAAAAAATGCTCAACAACTAATCATCAGGGAAATGCAACTCAAAACCACAATGAGTATCACCTAACTCCAGTTAGAATGGCTTTTATCAAAAAGTACCAAAACGACAGATGCTGGTGTGGATGCAAAGAGAAAGGAGCTCTTAAACATTGTTGGTGGGACTACAAGTTAGTACAACCTCCATGGAAAGTAGTATGGCGATCCCTCAAAGAGCTAAAAGTAGACCTACCATTTTGATCCAGCAATCCTACTACTAAGTATTTACCCAAAGGGAAAAAAAGACATTTTATAAAAGAGACACTTGCACCCAAATGTTTACAGCACCACAATTCACAATTGCAAAGATGTGGAAACAACCCAAGTGCCCACCACTACATGAGTGGATTAATAAAATGTGTTATATGTATACCATGGAGTACTACTCAGTCATAAAAAAAATGATGATCTAGTATCTTTTGTAACAACCAGGATGGAACTGGAGCCCATTCTTCTAAGTGAAGTATCACAAGAATGGAAAAACCAACACCATATGTGCTCAATACTAAATTGGGACTAAGCAATCAACACTTACGTGCACATATGGAAGTAAAACTCAATGGAAATCAAGCAGGTTGGGTGAGGAGGGGATGGGTAAATTCACACCTACTGAGTACAGTGCACACTATTTAGATGAAGGACATACCTATAACTCTGACTCAAACTGTAGAAAATCAAATTATATATCCAAACTATGTGTACCCCTGTAATATTCTGAAATAATAAGAAAATAAATATATGCTGCAAGGATTTAAAAAAAATAAAAGAGAAAAAAAACTAGGTCAATGAATATATAATGTTTTTCGTAAATCCATTTATAACACAGCAAATAAATTTTAGCCAGGGTTTGATTAGTGTTTGTTATTTGTTGGTAAAATACAAAAATACAAAAAGCTACAAAAATTATTTTTCTTGTCAGGACCAACTTAAGTTCAAGAAATCTCGTATGTGTGTGTGTGTGTGTGTGTGTGTGTGTGTGTGTGTTGCTTTATTCATATTGTAGATTTCTTTTTCTTTCAGTTCATTTTGATTGATAACTCTAAAGAAGAGATATGGCACATGTAAGCATCTGGTTATCATGCATAGGTAGAACAGTGTAAGGCTATCACATGATTGTGGTTTTTAGGATGATTTTCATGTTAATAACAAGGAGTGCCTTCTTACTATTGCTACAATGAGCACTGTTGGAATTCAAGAGGAATTTATGGAATAACCGTTAATTTCTATATTGATTACGGGAAAATCTACTAAGTGCTTGCAAACTTAATGCCATGGTAATTCACTGCATCTTATGATATCAAATTGATCACCTATTAAAATTTTTACTAGAAAGAAATCCTCTTTGTCTTTTTTGGTATTTCTGTAGATAATTTACTTTTTTGAATCCTTTGTGAATATTCAGAATTAGAAATACAGCCAAAAGTCTCAAAAATCCAAGAAAGTAGCTTCTTTGGAAAAAGAATAAGATGAAAGTTCTCCAGCATCAACTTCTGTAACTCAATTTACAGAAACTGACAAAATTCTCCTTCCTTTGGCTAAAATTCATTTCTTGCTAGTTGTACAATAACCAATTTGTGTCTTTGCTCTCTAAGAAACCCTATCTCAGTTTCTAGGACTTTATTGGTGTAAATGCATTTTGACGTTGGCATGTTGCCAACCAGCTGGATATATGCACAAATCTGAGTGAAAATACTCCAGGAACATTGGGAGATGTTTTAACTGCCTAATATCCCCTAGTGGGCATTTCAGAATGTCTCCTCATTTTTGATTACTGTCCAAGTCAGGAATTATTAATAATCATCTGCCACTTTTCACATTATTACTTACAAATTAAGAATTGATGTTTTATGCTAATATATTCCTGATAAGCTTTGCCAGTCATTTTTCTCTCTAAAAAATGGAAAAGCATCTTTTCAACTAAAGGGTGACTTGAAGATGGGAACTACCAACCCACAGACCAAGGGAGCTAGTACTTTGTCCTTGTCACCATTATAGAGGGGCAAGAAACCCATGTTAGGGTGTTTGTTGTGAAGAATGTACCTATCATGCTGCTGGCTCCGTCTGTCACAACAAATACTATTGAGAGTTTCAGAGCTTGGGGAGCAGAGATCTTTATTAAGCAATGGGCCAACATGCCTTTCAAATGGAAGGGCAGTGCTGAAGGTATAAAAATGATCCAAAGCAAGTTACATATTTATGACCTTCCTTGCTGCCCTCTTTGCCTAAAATTTTATACAGATGACATAAAATTAGACTAAACTTTAAGGCAGCCTAAAGGGGAGAAGTAAATTACATGTGTCTATGGGTGAGATTCATTTTTTCTCCATACTTTCATAGTTTTTTAGAAAAATCTTGTGTTTACTGTAACATTTACAACTAGGCATGTTTACATTTAACAATTTTAGAGTTCAAGAGGGTAGAGCAGGTGTAGGGAAACTTTTCATGTTGGAAGACCATGTTAATTTAGCTGTAATGAAATAAGGCCACATCCAACAAACTTCAATTACATATACTTAATAACATTCATTATTTTGTATTTTTAATTGTAATATAATTTACATACAGTGCACAAATCTTAAGTATACAGCTTTCTGAATTTGACACCCACGTAACCACTGCACAGATCAAGATATAAAGCATTTATATTACTTCAGAAGTTCTTCTCATGTCCCCTCCTTGTTAGTACACACTTACATCCAGAAGTAACTACTATTCTGGTTTCTATCACCATAGATTACATTTGCCACTTCATGAATCTCAAATAAATGGAATCATACAATGCTTTTTTGGGTCTGGATTATTTTAGTCAACATAATGTTTTTAAGATTTATCCATGTTGTTGTGAGAAATCATCATCGTTCTTTCTTTTCATTGCTGTACAGTATGATATTGAAATGACTATGCCATGGTTTGTTGATCCATTCTTCTGTTGATGGGCATATGGGTTTCTGAGTTTTAGCTACTAAGACTAAAGCTTCTGTTAAAATTCTAATAAACACCTACTGGTGGACATTCATTCCCATTTATTTTGGGTATTTCCAGAGCAAAATTTCTGGGTCTTAGATTGGGTAAATATTAAAACTTTAAGAACTGCAAACAGTTTGCAAAGATCCAATTGAAATATGGAAAAATGCAGTAGAATACCGACACCTTTGGCAACATGCCCCAAAAAATGCTTTCTTGCTTTTCAACCACTTATTGCTGTGAATCTATATTCTCCTACCTAACCCAAATCAAGATGTCCTTAAGGTCACAAATGACTGATACTCATCTAGAGGATCAACTGAAACTGGACCTCCATGCTGCAAACAAATATTCAAATGTATTCCAACAGAAAGACATGGGAAAGTCATTAAAAGGTTAGTTAACTTCAAAATTAAATACTTTTCATTTTTTGAAATTATTACTTATTTTGTAAAAATATGACTACTATGTACTTAATAATAATCACATTCAAATTAGCATTTAAGCCTCACCTAGTTGATATCACTAGTAGCAACAGTTGATATCACTAATAATTACTAATTATTTTGTAAAAATCTAACTACTATGTGCTTAATAATTTCAAAATATGAAAACTATTTGTTAATTTTAAAGTTAACTAATCTTTTAAATGACTTTATTGTGTCTGCTTTTTGTTGGAGGTCCACAGTTTCAGTTGATCCTCTAGATGGGCATCAGTCATTTGTTACCTTAATTTGGGTTAGGTAGGAGAGTGTAGATTTGCAGCAATAAGTGATTGAAATGCAAGAAAGCATATTTTGGGCATGTTGCCAAAGACATGGGTATTCTACATTTTTTCATATTTCAATTGGATTTTCCTTAGCATCACACGATGACATTAAGATGTCATCTACTGAGAACTCAATCAATTCCATCTGTAGTCTTTAGGTGCCTTGGTGATATCAACTAGGTGAGGCTAAAATGCTAATTTGTGTGTGATGTCATGATTCTCAAAGTCAGTGAACCTTTCATTGTATTCTCTAATTAATAGGTCTATAACAGCTGCATATTCTTCAAATGACTCACATATATCATCCTACTCATCAATGACCTTTGCTAACTGGGGAAAATGTTCATCTGAAATTTCCTTTGGAAGAAGAAGTGTTTTGAAAAAAGCGATCTTTTTTTTGAAATGCTTGGATTTTTGCCACATATCATATATAGACTTAATTTTACCTTGCAAAGAAATATTCAAGTCATTTTGATTTGACATGATATCACACAGAAATGCTGCATTCCTATAGAAATTGTCTTTCAATAATTCACGTTGCTGATTCTGTTCTTCAAAAAATTTAACTATTTCTTCTCACAGAGGTAAAATTTTGGCTAACACCTGTCCCTGCAATAGCCAACCCACTTTAGAATGATATAGCAAATCCATACTGAATACCTCATTGTTCAGCTTTAGCATGTTACAAAACTGATGAGACCATGTTGCATTTGCATGAATGTAGTTAACAATACTTATAACTTGTTGCAAAGTGTCATTTAAAATAGTAGCTTAGCCTGGAGATTTTGCTGATGCAAGATACAATGAAAAGAAATGAAAGCATCTAGATCTGTTAATACTTTCTTTTAATCTGTGCCCTAAACCTTTCATGTTTCCCTTTCATGGAAGGTGCACCGTCTATACATACACTCACTAAATTTACCAAATTCAGTCCAACTTCATGACATTTATGTTAAAAGTTGTTGAAGATATCTATTCTCCCGTGTTCTCTTCACAAGAGTGCCCAAAGGGAGTAACTTTGTAGCAAAGAAAATCTTCAGTCATGACCCAAATGAAGTCCAAATCCTGCACTGAGTCAGTAGTATCTTTTGATTCATCCAAAGCAATTCAATAATATATAGTTTCCTTTTAAAATATTGCATAAAGTTATTCTGTTAAGTTGAAGGCTAATTCATGCTGCCTGTCAGTTATGGTTCTCCTTGAAAAAGATAGCTGTTTGTACTTTGAAATGTTGTCAGGGGAGCTCCAGTTGTGCCATTGGTTAGCATGCGGTACTTACATGAAACATTATCAGGGTCTAAGCATCCTACAACTTTGACAATGCATTCTTTCACAATTTCCACATCACTGAATGGCTACCCTCTTTTCTCGAGTATATAAGCTACTTTATAAGTTGCTCCAGTGGCACTATTTCCAGGTCTGCTTGAAAGAATTGTCTTTGCTTTTGCTTTTGATCTTTTTATTTCTATGATAACAACCTTTCACGCCTCTCCCTCTAATTTAAAATTATTTGTGGTCCTTATGAGTTTTATAATTCTGATGAGCCTTGAATTTCTTTAATGTTGATATTGCAGTATCAGAAAAAAAGGTAATTGCAGAAAAAAGGTAATATCGCTGTTCCCAATACTCATTGAAAAATCTGTTTTCTTCCTTCAGTGTTCTTTTGGTCTTCTTTGACATGATAGGACATTAAGCAAAGAGAATTAAAAAATACTGTTGAGCTGTGCAACTATTCACAAATTCCACTTCAAACAGAAACACAGTACACCGTTGTCAAAGGCTGATAACAGACTGGCATGCCTGACCCCCATAACTCTTGCTAACCAGCCTCGTGTGGTGGTGGCGCCAGTCAGGCAGAGGAAGTTAGAACTAAATCATAAGCATAACAGCCGTCAATTTGGCCCTTATGGCTTACTAATGTTCTAATTGTGCCAGTCGATTTGGGAGAATTATTTCATTGAAGCTTATATTATTCTTTGGTATTTCAAATACGTTTATTTTAAAAATAAAATTAAAATATAAATGATGAACAAAAATGTATTAATGAAAATAAA
>NW_012151341.1:675419-704812 GCF_000956105.1 Propithecus coquereli | reverse complement strand
CTCAGTCCCTGTGCTGTCAGTATCTTAATCTTAAGTGCATGGGCGGGGGACGGGGGGAGATGGCATTTGTTGGACAAAGAGAAAGTCTATCTTTAACATTGGTTCACTCATAAATGATGAACAAAAATGTATTAATGAAAATAAAATAATTTGTTCCATAAAATTTGGAATCAGTCAAAAAGCTGCACTGCAGGACCTAGAAGGGCACGTGTGGCCTCAAGGCTGCAGGTTCCCCACCCCTGGTGAAGAGCATGGCCTCATTTGGTTTCACATCCCATCTATGCTTCAGCACAGTGTCTGGAGCTTACATGATGCTCAGCAAGGGCTTGTTGACTGTGCAGGAGTTGAGGGGGCAGTACCATCCTTTTGCCTTAGTCATGGTGGAAGTTGGATGCTTCTGATCAGATTCTCCATATAAAAACCTCCACCACATGCCTGCAACCTCTCTCTCTTCCTCACTGGATATCCCTTCCCCAACTTCCCTCTTCCTGTATATCAGGGCACATTGAACCCTCAGACCAAATGTATTCACCCAAATTTGCCATAGTTTGGTGGAATAGACTCCAAGATTCAGGGCAAGGATTGAAACTTATGGCTTATATAAGATAAACTGGAAAAGAACAATTCATAAATTCAGGGAAAGAGAAGGGAGAATCAGCTTTGCCAAGGATTGATTGATGAAGCAAGTGAGAAAGGGAATATGGGTAGAGAGACACAGAAACAGAGAAATGCTCTGACTGAGAGATAGAAAGACAGCAATGGAGACACACACACACACACACACACACACACACACACACACACACACATACTAGCATCCTAGGTCAGAGCTGCACTTGTGAGCATGTTCCTTGACTTGATCTCTTCATGTTTTTCATTACTTTTCCCTCTAACCTTTAGAAATAGAAATATCTGACTTATGCTTCCTTTGCAGGAATATTTTTAAACAGTTATTTATTTAAAAAATAAAGATCCTGCAAACACGGTGATCTCCTCAGAGACAGTAATCACATCTTTTCCATATGACATGCTTACTTATATTTGTTGTAAGTGTTATCTATTGAGCTTTATAAATTTATATATAGTGGTAGGGGAGGAGAACATCCAGAAAGTGTTTAGTCACTTCTATGCCACATAAGCAGCCACCAGCTGCCAGATGAACTGCTTTTTGATTCTCTTAGGCTCCCTCCAACCCCAGCTGTTTCCTGTGACCCTTTCTCCTTAAATTTTTTTTTTTTATGAAGGAAGTAAGAGTAGAAGGAGGCCAGGTCAAAAAGGAAAAAGGTTTATTTTATGATATAGATTTATAAATAATAGATCTTTTTATAAAGCTGTTTATTTACGGATTAAGGGGCCTATGGACAACTATGAAATGTAAATCCTACATAAATGAATAAACAATAACATGTGGCCGCACTGGCTATGAATATGCTCGTATGTAATGGAAAAAGAAATCCTAGTGTTTGGAAATAGGTCCTTATATGTGATTTTAAAGATTTATTACTTATTCATAGGAAGAAAATGTTAGGGTTCACTTTAGAAATTTTCTTTTGGTCAATTTTATAATTGGTTAATTTTTGTCATATTAAACAAAAATATCTTACTAGGAAAAAAGAAAAGGAAATGTGACCAGATACACAAATAGCAGTAAATTCTGTAATGTAAGCAATAATAAAACTATTACTATATATTAGTCTTTCCTAGATAATTGCCAAATAATCTTCATTTTAAATGCTTTAAGACCACCATCATTTCAAGTAAATCAAACTTTTCCAACTCTAAATTTAAGCGATTCTTCCACCACTACCAGGAGTAAGAGTTTCTAAATGTCCTCTTCAAACCTTTGGGGAAGGAAAAACAAGTCGCTACATATGTTATTTAAAAGTGGTGGGAAATCTCAACTGGAATACTGAACCATAATATGTAATCGATTATGATTTTTTAAATAAACTAAAAAAAGTCAAATTAGGGATTTTATGTGGAACACTTCCTATGAGTTCTAAAGCAATTACTGATTTCAGACTATAACTTTGGGAGTCAGTTCATTTTCCACTTGTTTCTCGCTTGTTACATTAACATCTTTGTTACTGATCAGTTAATTCATATTAATAATCCGAGTAAGGAGACAATGAAGTGTCTCTCAGTCCTCACACACTTACACACACACTCACACACACATGTCACAAAAGTCATAGGTTCAAATGTTTACTAATCCAGTACCCCTCAATTTAGGGTCCAGCAGTTGTTAACTTTGAAAAATACTGCACTATTCAAAGAATATACTAAGAGTTTTAAAAGGAGGAATAGTTGCTCTAAGAATTTAGAAAGACTTTATGAACAAGGATATTTAAATATCACACAGTCAATCAGAAATACATAAATGTACCAGGACACACCATTCTGCAAGCATTGAGGTTTTTTGACTTCAGTCCAAACTGCTGATTTATTATACAAAATAAGATACAAACAGAAATAGTAGCAATATCAAGAGCCACCACTTCTTTGCCGGTGGGGTGGGGTTACTACATGCTAAGCCCTCCTTGTACAAATACCATGTGATTTTCACAATATGCCTGTGAATTTGTTTTTTTGTTTTTTTTTTTGAGACAGAGTCTCACTGTCACCCCAGCTAAAGTGCAGTGGCATCATCACAGCTCATTGCAACCTCAAACTCCTGGGCTTAAGCAATCCTCCTGCCTCAGCCTCTGGAGTAGCTGGGACTATAGGTATGTGCCACCACTGCCAGCTAATTTTTCTATTTTTTTTGTAGAAATGGAGTCTCGCTCTTGCTCAGGCTGGTCTTGAACTCCTGAGCTCAAGCGATCCTCCTGCCTTGTGCTCCCAGAGTGCTAGGATTACAGGCGTGAGCCACCACGCCTGGCCAATTCAGGGTTATTAATCTGATTTTATAGTTGGCATCATAGATCCAAAAAGGAGCAGAGTTGAATCTGAATGGAGCTCCACTTCACTTGAAGCCTGTGTTTGTGGTTTCAGAATTGTGGCTTTAAAACAGTACAGGCAGTTATGCCCTATTTACAGGAATATTTGTGTTTTAGCCAAGTTTGTTATAAAGCACATTTTTCTGAAGGAAATCCCATTTTGCCAATGATTTATATTATACAATCTGAGACTGTTAACCAGTATACAGATTCTGTAAGTGCTAGGACCATGTCTGTTCTTTTCATTGCAGACACAGTACCTGGCCGATAGGGGTGTTAAATAAATATTTGTTGAATGAATTAAGTGTGGGAAAAAATCATCTTGTAGATATAATAGAAACATAGTTAAATGTTCAGAAAAAAAATTTAGCATGCATTTTAGGTTAACGAACAAGTTTCTAATAAAACCAATATTACTCAAATATGGTTACATGTTCAAAATATTAGTAAAATTCTTTGTTGTATTCCAAATGAGTAATAACATATTTCTGAAAATCAAATATAATCTATATTAGGAATTTGGATATAAGGAATGCTTGCTTTATGATTTCCTTCCATAATAATGGTACTCGAGCCTTAAAATTGAGTAATTTCAATGTTTGCATCAGCTTCAGTTTATTTGAATATACATAACTTCAAATACAGAATAAATATTAGTAAAATTCTTTGTTGTATTCCAAATGAGTAATAACATATTTCTGAAAATCAAATATAATCTATATTAGGAATTTGGATATAAGGAATGCTTGCTTTATGATTTCCTTCCATAATAATGGTACTCAAGCCTTAAAATTGAGTAATTTCAATGTTTGCATCAGCTTCAGTTTATTTGAATATACATAACTTCAAATACAGAATAAATTTCTTTTTATTACCAATGAAACTTGCTTTCTACTCTGGTAACATTTTGTAGCCTTTTTCAACCCGCCTAGGTATTCAGTGACTCTGAATTATGTCCTTTTCATTTTCTACCATCTTCATTTTTCTGTAAGTATCTTAAATTCACTGACACTGTAGTGTTCATCGTTGGCTCTTTAATGCTTAACATGAGATTTGGCCTATTGCAGAGACTCAAGGAATTCTTGTGGAAAGAAAAGGAAAAAAGGGAGAGAGAGGGAGGGGCAGAGAAAGGGAAATGGGGCTGAGAGAGGGAGACAGAAAGTTAGTTCTTGGATTGGAAGAGATAAAATCAAGAATCAGCAATGCTGAATCCTTGCTCAGAAACAGAGATTTATAGCAACATCTGCCAAGATATTTACATGTAAAATAGCTGCCCAGCATTCAACAAGGATAGTCCATTAATGATTTCCATCTTGACTAAGGCCAATATCCTTACTGATATTTCAAATAGGATTTATTGAGCCTTGAAAAGTGCTAATCATTGTCTGACATTTCACTACAACCCATAAATCACAGGATTGGTGGAATGATTCAGATGCGTGTTGCCACAAAGATACATTTATTAATTTGTGGCTATATTCTCCAGAGTCTCCAGATTTTAGGGGACATAGTGAATTTTTGATGAGTTTGAAGCTCTGTTACATTCATTTTAAGGAAAATTACTCACTCACTCATATGACATGCAGTTTGGTACTACTTTGTTCATGTGCATCTTAAGTACTCTTATCTTTCTAAACATGATCTTCTATGTTTCTTTTGTTTCTCATGCTAGCAAATATAAAGAGATTTTTTTTTCAGAAGAAATGGAAAGAAATAAAAGCAGAACATAGGGTCTGTGACAATCAGTTCTAATGTTCACACCAGTTAGAGAACTTTTCTCTTCTTCAAAGTCAGTCAGGTGGCAAGCATTAAACACCAAAGGGTAAACTACATCTTGAATAAGAATAATTTTTAGGATTATAGTATGTCAGCCAAATACTTATTTTCCATGTCACTCAGAAAGGAAGAAATTTATTTATGATGCCTCTCCAAAGAGCTGATTGAAATACTTAACACTAATTCACTTTTTATCTAAATATGAAATAATCGAATAGGGAATTCATGAACACAAATGATTGGTATTCTTATTCTTACTCTTAGGGTGAAACCACACAAACAAGAAGTTATTAAAGAGTCCCTCCTTCTAAAAATCCAAGTACCATGTAAATTGTATATCATTTGTTTATTCAGGGTCTTTTATGGAGTACCTACTATGTTGACTGGGGCTGGGGCAGAAGCAATGAAAGTTTTGTAAAATTCTCTGATGACCCTGTGAATATCATCATATTTTTTAACATTTCTGTCCAAAGGGTGCTCTGGGCTTTCCTAGTGAAGTGGAAACTGCTTTATCTCCTGCTTCTCCACATCTAGTCAACTAGTTGAGCCTATTATAGATTGCTTGATAAGTATAAGGTGCTTCAAGTACCTTGCCTTTTCTGAACCTTTAATCCATTCAATTAGGGATCATCTGACATTCCTAAACTAACTAAGGAGTGCGATGTGGTAGAAAAAGCATGGGGTTTGGAATCAAATGGATCACAGTTTAAATTCTAGCTCTTTTACTAATTAATCTCTGGGGAAAATTACTTAAATCATGTGAGCTCCAGTTTTCTTATCTATCAGATGGATCTTTTTTTTTCTTCATAGGGTTGATAGGAGGATTAAAAAGAAAAAAAGATAAACAAAATACATAGCCCAATTTTTGCCATGTATCAGTAACTTAGAAAATGACTTCATCCTCCTAGTTCCTCCCTAAATTAGGGAAGGAATGGGTAGGGGGAGTGAGAGGGAGGGGCTTAAATCATTGGAAACTGCCAGCAACCTGCCCTGGCTTTTGGATGCAATGACTCTATTTTATAACGTAGTTCAAAGCAGTTATTCTCTAATGAAGCTGATTATTAAAATCTCTTGGAAATGGGCTTGGGACTCAAGCTCATACTCTGATCTAGGATGGGCCTTAAGTTCATATTCTGAGTCAGAAGGTTGTAGTGGGGTCCAGAAATCTGTGCTTTTACGACATGCTAGGTTTTGATGTCGAGCATGGCTGAGAACCATTGAACTCAGAGGTAATGTCAAAGGCTTAATGACAAAAGGAGATTGCCCAACTCCCAAAGAGCTCATGCTTCTGGCATAAATCCCTGGGACTCAGCAAAACAAAAGCATAGGTAATTGTGCAATGATTGTGGAGAAGATGGTCATTACCTGAGAGAAATAAAGAGTACTGGGACTCATCTCAGAAGCTGAAGCTTGTAACTGCAGGGTTGGGAACTCTGATAGGGATCCGGAAGGTGAGGTTCCCTGACACTTCCATGAAGAAACTCCAACAGCCTGGCGTGTCTTCATCTTAGGGGTGCTGGAGATCCTGTGGAGGTGAGTTGCTATAGTTTCAATGTTTATGTACCTTCCAAAAGTCATGTTGAAACTTAATCTCCAATGCAACAGTATTAAGAAGTGGGGCTCTTAGGAAGTGCTTAGGCCATGAATGCTCCACCATTAATGGGCTGGAGGCAATTAGGTAGGCCCTTTTTTGCCCTCTGCCTTCTGCCATATGAAGACATAGTGTTAGACATGGTGGTTGTCTCTTTTCTTCCACCGTGTGAGGACACAGTGACAAGGTGCCAACGTGGAAGCAGAGATCAAGCCCTCACTAGACATCAAGTCTGCTGGTACCTTGATTGTGGACTTCCGAGCCTGTAGAACTGTGAGAAACAAAATTTCTGTTGTTTATAAATTACCCAGTCTCAGGTATTTTGCAGCAAACTAAGACAGAAATTGGTACTGAGAGATGGGATGTTGCTATAACAAATACCTAAAAATGTGGAAGTGGCTTTGGAAATGGGTAATGAGTAGGGGTTAGAAGAGTTTAGAGATGCATGCTAGAAAAAGCCTAGAATGTCATAAATGGAGCATTAAAGACAATTCTGGTGAGGGCTCAGGAGAGCTGTGGAGAGAGCCTAACTCTTCTTGTAGATTATCTAAGTGGTCATGATCAGAATGCTGGTAGAAATGTGTACAGTAAAGGACATTCTAATGAGGTCTTAGATGGAAATGAGGACTATCTCATTGGAAACTGGAGGGAAGGCCATCCTGTTACAAAGCAGCAAAGAACTTGGCTGAATTGTGTTCCTGTCTCAGTGTTTTGTGGAAGGCAGAACTCAAGAGCAATGAACTAAGCTACTTGGCAGAAGAAATCTCTATGCGAAGCATTCAGAGTGCTACATGGCTTCTTTTGACTGCTTATAGTAAAATGTGAGAAGAGAGAAACACATTAGAGACGGAATTTATAATCAAAAGGGAAGCAGAACTTAAGGGATTGGAAAGTTCTCAGCCTGTAAAAAATGAGAAAATGTGTTCAGGACAAAACACGAAGGGTATGGACAAGTGACCATTTGATAAGAAGATTAGAATGGATAGAAGGAAGCCGGATGCTATTCATTTACACCACAGAATAATGACTCCAAAGGAATTTCAGAGATCTTGGAGGCTGCCACTCCTATTACAAGCTCAAAGGGTCTTGAGGGCAGAACACTCTTAAGGGAGGAGCCCAGGGTGCTTGTGGGATGTTGGGGCTCACTACTCAGGGCTGCTTCAAGTTTCTGCTCCATGAATTCCAGTGCAGTGTTCTTTAGTCACTCCAGCTGTGGCTTAAGTGCGCCCAGGTGTGGCTCAGACTGTCGCTCCAGAAGGCACAGGAGGTAAACCTTGACAGCATCCACATGGTACTAACTCTGCAGGTGCATAGAGTATATGAGCTGTGGAGGCATGGTTACCACCACCTAGATTTCAAAAGATACCTTGGAGAAGCTGGGGGCCCAGGCAGAGTACTGCCACAGGGGTAGAGCTGCCACGGAAGTTCTCCACTAGGGCAACGTTCAGCAGAGTTGTGGGAGTCGGGCCCCCCTGATATGCTAAAACAGCAGAACCACCAGAGTGTGATTTCAGCCTGGGAGAGCTGAAGACATAAGACTTCAAATATGAGGGCTGTTGTGCGGGCTGCACTCAGAAGAGCCATGGAAATGGGGTCCCTTGGTGCCTTGGGGACCCAACACCTGCTGGATGTGGTCAAAGATTATTTTCAGGTCTCAAGATTTAATGCTGTTTGTGCCTTTTTGTGGATTTTGGACTTACTTGAGACCTATTGCCCTTTTTTCCTTTTCTATTTCTCCCTTTTGAGATGGAAATGTCTGTTCTGTGCCTGTCCAACCACTGTATATTGAAAGCATGCAACTTGTTTGATTTAATAGGTTCATAGCTGAAGAGCAATTTGTCTCAGGATGAATTAATGATACATTGAGTCTTATCCATGTCTCATTTAGATGATATTTAGATTAGTTGTTGAACTTAAAGTTGATCCTGGAATGAGTTAAGAGTTTTGGGGCTATTGGGATAGAATGAATGTATTTGTATGTGAGAAAGACATGAATTTTGGGGGGCCAGGGGCATCATGCTATAGTTTTAATGTTTGTATCCCTTCCAAACTCATGTTGAAACTTAATCCCCAATGCAACAATATTAAGAGATGGGGATACTAGTAGGTGATTAGGCCACGAGGCCTCTGCCCTCATGGATGGAATTAGTGCCTTATGAAAGGGCTGGAGAGAACTAGCCAGACCCTTTATGCTCTTCTGTCTTTCTACCCTGTGAGGACATAGCATTCAAGGTTCCATCTTGGAAACAGAGACTGGGCCCCACCAGACACTGAACCTGCTGGCACCTTGATCTTAGACTTTTCAGCCTTCAAAACTGTGAGGAATTAATTTACGTTGTTTATAAATTACCCAGTCTCAAGTATTTTGTTATAGTAGCACAGGCATACTAAGAAGGAATGAAGTCAGGAAGAACCAACGGAACATTGGAACGTGGTAGAAGGAAGGACCAGCAGGTTAAAGAGAAAATCTCAGAATTTGCCATTTAAAGAGATGGTAGGGATGTCCACCCTCCCTGCCCTTGTGCTGTGGGGAAATGAGGGCTGGGATGCAGAAGAGGATTCCCCTCAGCTCCTTACCTGTTTAGATTTGCTCATCTCATAGGAGGCCACTTCCCTTAATGGCTTCCTCCCTCCAAAATACTAAATACTGCTGAGGTCAAGCAAGGCAATCTGTATATTTTTGATAACTCTTTTTCCTTCATGCCCTAGAAGAGCATCGCATCCCCAAATACGCTCAGTGGAACTGATGCTCATAGGGATTAGGTGAAAGGAGTTTCTACCATCCACCAGGCTTGGGAAACAGTGGATCAAAAGAGATAAACAAATTTCTTTAAGGTAGATTTTCTTAGAACTCTTAATAAGTTAGTGCACAGTAGGAATCTGAAAAGACATTTAGTTTGAAGCATTTCCCCCAAATTTCTGACCACAGTCCCTGTCTAAGGCAGGACTCTCTCAGTTTTCAAGTGACAGAAATCCAGCTCTGACAGACATAGGCCATAAAGAGAACTTACTGCTTCATAGAACCAGGATGCCCTGGCGTGGTTGAATTTGGAGGCCTCGAATGATGCCATCAGTGTCAGCGTCTGTTAGTCACTCAGCTTTCCCCAGGTTTAGCTTCACTCTCATAAGGTCTTTCTCTGTGCGGTGGTCCTGGCAACTCCAGGTTGACATCATTCTTATGGTTACAAAGCCCACTTTGAAAAAATACCCATTAGAGAACAGAACTGATCTGCAATGAATCATTTTTGCAGTTAGAAATATTTAAATCAAATGGCTTCCCAATTCCCTGACATTCCCCCTACAATTTACACAGTGTTTCCTTATTATTTCCAAAGTCCTTAACGGCTACCATGAGTTATCAACATGCTGCAGTAAACACGATTTTATGAAGTCTGTATTATTGTATTTAAAATAAAACCCTAAAAAAAAGTCTTGGGTTATTACCCTCTATAACCTCTTACCATGAACCTATTTTAATTGAATTTTTTAGAAAACTACAGAAAATATACGTAGTTGAAAATTTATATGAGTTTTCAATTTATTGTAAATTTATGACTAGACTTCAGATCTGTTTAACTGTGAATCACAGAATTCTTCATTAGTGGCCCAAATTGGTTCTAAATCGTCAACATCACAACACTGGTGGGAATTGCTGAGTAGTCAATATGAAAGAGGTTTCACTATAACTGGTCAACTAGTAATTATTTTCATTTTGAAATGTATAATGGTAATGACTTTATTTTTACATATGGGATATTTTGGGGGATTTTGATTTTTCTAATCTAAGAAAATTATTCCAGCAAGTCAGAAATTAAATTCCCTGGTGAATGCGTATTTCTCTCCCATGTATTTACTGTGTCCTTATGGCCAGCAAGGAAGGGAACCATAATGAAAGCAAAATCATTTGGGATTTTTACAGCTGGACTCAAACACTTTTGTCATTCCATTCTATGACACTACTTGTATGCACTGGTGACAATATCTTGAAAGAGTCAAGATTCTTTAGCAGTTTCTGAATCATTAAAAAGAGATCATACTATGCCTAACAATAAAACAACTGAATTATTTATTTAATTGCTTGAAATCTAGTTATCCACATAAAACACATATGTGTACCTTCTTTGAATTACTTGATTAAAAAGGATACTCTGCAAGATAAAAGAGTTTTCAATGAATTTCTTTGTTTCATACCTTTTGAATAAAATGCTTAAACTTTTTTCTACTTCAAGGGACCCTTTTAGGTAACAGCAAACATTAATTGCCAGGTGCTCTATTTAGATGATCCCATTTCATCCTCACAATGACTTTTTGAAAGTGGTAGCATTTTTTAAACCCCAGTTTTACATGGGAGGAAACTGAGGCATAAGGAAGTCAAGTCCCTAACATGAAACAGTTTGTAAAAGGCAGAGTTGGCTAAGCAGTCCAACTTCAGACCAAGTGGTATGAAACACTGTTAATACAATGACTGAATGTTTACCTGTGAGTAGATCACTTGACAATATCACCTAAGGCACAGCAGTCATGGGAACTTTCAGGTTTAGCTTGAATGTAGGAGAGCCCTCCCTCCTCGCCCCCCTACTAAGGATTGCCTGATGGTTCAGCACATTCTGGTTATTGCATGGCTTTTATTTTCTCAACTTGGGTTAAAAAGACTTTAACAAAGATCCCATAAATAAGAGACCAAGTAAATAAAAATCTCATATTTGTACTGTTACACTAATAAGCTTAATAACAATAATCCACAAACATCTGCAATCATAAAATAAAAACTTCATTACCATTTCAATACAGTCACTACAAATCCTCAGGTTAGCCACACACCAGCTGTGTCCTGGTGCTTCACAACACAAAACGGCAATTCATTCCAAATTACCACTCTCTGTTAGTGACTCTTGTTCGCTGGCTCCAGTCCCAAACACTCATGCTGTTCAGGTCTATTGTTTCCCCTCACTAGAAGCCTTTTATTTCCTGGGAAAGCTTGAGGGATTGTCTATATGAAAAACTGGGCTAATCTTCTAACTTCCGATTTCCCACTGTCTGTCCTCCACCATTCTGGACATACTTAGCTTTCCTTCCCCTCCATCCAGTGGCATTTAATATACATTTCTGGAAAGTGTTAAGAATATTTCACCCAAAGAATGAAATTGAAGGAGTTAACAAAGCTTATGCTATTTTCTGGCTTTGTAAAATGAACTAGTCCAAGATTCAGATAATGAGCTTTGGTCTCCCTACAGGAGCTGTGGAGTTGTGAAAACTCCTTTTCCCTCCTTCCTGCCATGGGCCTCTAAATCATGAAATTCCATATCGAATTACAGAGAGCTTCCCTCTGAGAGTTTATGGCCTTGGAACAGCAGGTTCAAAACCAGACTGGTGGAAAATGAAGGATGGTCTTTGAGCCACATGTAACATATATGCCAGCTTACAGAAATTTTATACTACTTAAGAGATCATTCTGAACGGGCAGTTTATTTTTATGCTGCAAAATACTTATCTGTTCCCTTTCATCTGGAGCTTAAACTTTTTTGCAATCCCGGAACACAACTGAAGAAAGGGAATGAGAGGATATTTGATCTTAACCCAACTGATGATATATAAGATTTCAGGAAAACATTGTCTTTTGTATTAACTCTCCAGTGCAGGACCATAGCCAAGAAATTTGTTTCTTCTGAGGATGTGGAAACCCAAGTGCACTAATTGTCAAAATAGGGGGTCATTTAAATATTTCCTCTGTTTATAATTTCTAATCAGGTATTAGAAAATATTGGGAGGAGTGTATTTTTTTGGTATTATTTTCTGTTATGTTATCATAACCCATGACTTTGTACAGATGACCTCACACTGTTTTCCCAGGGACCCTGGGGATCAACTTATAAAAGCCTCTTCAGATCTTCATCTGGGAGCCTTTTATGAAGCAGAAACATACCCTGTTGGAGCTGGAAGCTCGCTTCAGAGACCATCTTTCCCTTGGCATATAGCAGCTGATTGAACCTGGAGTTGACCCTAATAGCATGTACCACGGGTATCTTAACTCTTTGAAGATGTATCTATGTTGACATAGTCAATGAAAGAGGACTGCCCTGCCTGCTAACACAGAATGGAACTCTGCTGAGATAAAATGTGGCAGCCATTCGTGACACCACACACACTCTTCTAAGCAGTCTGTTATATGAATAAATGTTGCTATTACATGGCACATTTACAGAGGGAAGAGTGTGGAAGAATCTGTCTGTAGCATTCTATTGTACATTACAGAGATGGCTAGTAGGGAAAAATTGGTAATAAACATGGTAATGGGCTCATTTTTAAAAATTGAACTCATTAATCTTCTCAAATGCCTCTTTTAAATCTTGACAAGAAATTTTCCACAAAGAAGTATAGACATTATGATATCAGAAATGTAAATAGGACGCTCTGCAAAGCTGATTGATTTTAAACACAAAAGCTAAGGGTGAACTTAGGTGTTATTGGGCCTCTTTCTCCACTAATACTTCGATGTACTCTTCTTTAACAGTGCTTGATGTATTTTTCAAGACAGAAAAATAAAGTGACACCTATTTATGGAGTTCACCTGCAGATCCACAGCGTGGGTTGTTTTGACAATTGGTTACTAAAAATATATTTAGGGCAAATGTAGGCATTCTTTGACATGGTTGGAGTCATCACAGAATGCCTATATGATCAACTCCTGGCACTTGAAGGCCTATTTTTAGGAGATCCCAATGAGTAAGTTGTAGTCATTTTAGAGACATCTGTGAAGCTTCTATTAAATCTTGGATGGTAGATTTCCATTATGAATGTGGACTCTCAGGAATGAGATTCAACTGAAAGAACCGAAAACATTTATTATGAAAGCACAACATGGAACCTTGCTTAACCATTCCAAGATCTTGTCTTGTAACACAGCATTGTAGATTTACCATACTCTCCTAGATGGTTTGCATAGACTGGGTTCAAAATTCACCATTCTTAAAAGAGAATAGGAAAGTTTAATAATTATGAACACCATTAGTCAGGTGTTTGTGGATAGATTAGTGTCAGAATGTGATAGGAAAGACCGGATTCTGGGAGGCAGGAAAACTTGCAACAGGGAGTCATTCACAAAATTTGATGGCTCCAACTTTTAACAGGATATGACATTGAGTACCTTGTGTAGAAACAGGGTAGAAATAGTATGTAGCTGTATAACTCTTGCTGGAATAGTTAAAATACTGAATTAAAAACTAATAGCCCCTTAACTCCAGCCTGAGAAACAGAGTGAGACTCTGTCTTTTAAAAAACAAGCAAACAACAACAACAAAACTAGTAGCCACTTAAAGGAGGAAGGGAGACAAAGCACTCAGTCAAAATTTTCATGTACATTGCCATGTATACATGTACATGGCAATATTCCAGGAATATTATGTAAGAAACCAGCCAAATAAAATCTATATTACTTAGAAATATGCATTTTAATTCGGAGGACAGGATACTGTTAGACATAAAAATGAATGAGACAACAGACTCTTTTTAAAGAAAACCTTTATTAAATAAAAAATAATGTTGATGTTTTATACAAGATAGAATTAGATTCAGATTTCTTGTTTCTGTGGTAATGTCGAAGTCTTTCTATAGTTTGACACGTTTCGTTCTTTTCTTTCTTCACATGCATTCTTGACTTATATCCTTAAAATTGGTGATAAAGACCTTTTGAATACTTTTCATTCTGACTTCTTAATAAGTAGATTTCTTTAGACTGAGCGCATTTTCCAAAGGCCAGATAAGTTGCACTATCATTAAAACGTCTTTCGATTTCTAGCGATGATTTATGTTAATTTGAAGGTCTTTTTCAACTTCTCTGCATCTCAGGGGTAGGCTAAATTACAATCATTGTATAAAGGAAAATGTGTAGATATTAATCTTCTGCCGAAGACAACTTGGAAGTTAAAGGTAAAGGGAGAACTGGAAATGGGAGGCAGAGGAAGGGGATAATCAAAACCGCCCTGATTAAATTCAGTATATTGAAATATTTTAACAAAATGAGAATGATCATTCATGCCCTGAGGGAAATTGCCATTCCATTCTAGATGGAATTCCTATTTTTGAGAACTGCAGATTTGCTAAAGTAGCAGATTCATCCAAAATTAGCTTGTAAAATGCTTGCAATAAGCAGCGTCTCCAAATCACGGTCAAATGGCATTTTGTACGGATATTCAGTAACAAAATATCTTGCATAGGTTAAAGTACAATTATGAAAATGTCTTCTATTGCTTCAGGATTTCATTACCACGATTTACAAATTTAATATCATATATTGAGATGAAATGAGCCAAAAAATAATATATTTTTGTGTCTGGCAAGGATATCCTGCTTCTGTGCTTGAGAACCAAGGGATGTTGTCCTCAAAAATACGTGAGATTTTTTTTCACCAAGCAAAGCACTACTAATGCCATGATTGATCACCAGCCACATGACCTTTCTCAGCAAGTCAAAAGCAAACTTTTTATTAAATGCCCGTAGTGTGCAAAATCCCATATGATAATGATTAAATGACATGATATTAGTTTAACAAAAAAGAAGAATAAAAAAATTCCTAGTGCAGTGGGTGACACATACTATGAACTCAATAAAATTTAGCTTCTTTCCTGACTTTTAATGGGGGAAGGAGGTTGGGATAATGAGAAGTAGAAAGAAGTTAAGTGGCGTCCAAGTGAAGGCCCTGTGGTTTATGTGTTGTCAGGGTCAAGAATGGAGTAGCATTGACCTGTTTCCTCTTTTCCAGATCCTTTGGTGTAATCAAGGTATAACTTTACAACACAACCAGTCTGGCTTGGGACATGGTGTTAATAGAAGGAAAGCTTGACTTCTCTCATGGGAAATGAATCCATCTTCTTGTTCTCTCTAGCCCTGTATTCTAATAGAGCTGAAGAACAATGCAAATGAGTGGTGATTTTAGACATTATCTTTACGTTTGATGCTTTGGCAGACAGAATCAGTGCAGTCCTCTCCCTTCCTGACAAAGTACCTATGTGGTACCTATGTGGCCCCCTATATGTTCATTTGGAAGAATTTATTAGAACATTATTTAGGTTGTTTTTACATTAATGGAGTTCAAGTTAAATCCCAAACAGGGTTATAAACCACAGGAATTTTCAAGCCTACATGGCCCCTGATCTTTTAAACAGCCACAAGTGGCACTAGGCCCCTTTGAAGTCAGATTCTAACCTGAGTAATTTGAGAAATTCTTACTTTGTTCCTGCCTTCAAGAAAATCGCAAAGGAGTGAGTCGGTTTCTTTGTTTCCTGTCAAGATTGAGTCAACCGAGGGAAGGTACTTTGCAAACAACAATGGGATTACTGTTCCAACAATAAAACCTTTGGTTTGTTCTTCCTCCATAGATATGCTAGATTTGGATAGTGTGATGGATCATGAAGAAGCAGAGTCTTTTTCCCTTTCCCTTGAACTGAGTTGATCCTGTGACATGTTTTGGCAATAGAATGTGGTAGCAATAATGCTGTATAACGATACCTCTTGGAACTCTGTGAGAAGCCCAAGCGACATGGAGAGGCCACATGGAGGGTAATCCAGGTGCTCCAGTCAATAGCCCCAGCCGAGCTTCCAACAGCGTGAGTGTACGCCATCTTGGATTCTAGCTCAGTCTGGCCTCTGGAGGAGTGCAGCCCCAGCCGACAGGGCATGGAGTAGAAGAAGCGCCTAGCCAAACACAGTTAACTCACCATATCTTTAGAGGCAAAATAATGATTGTGGGTTTTCTATGCCACCATGATTTAAGGATGGTTTGTTATACATCGAAACACATAACGACATTAACATTCTCTCCAAGTTTGCTTTGAGCCCAGTGACACTTATTTATAAGATGTCTGGCTGAGGGCTATCTGTGCTTTTGAAATATATTTTTCTCTAAATGTAATTGTTTTGAATGGATAAAAATAAAAGTTGGAGTTCTGGCAGTAAAAGCACCATATATACTTAAATTACCAGAATAGGGGTGAAGCCAAATGTTGTAAAGATAATGATTAGTCTTGAGGAAGAGGTGTGTGTGTGGTGGGGGAGAGGGTTACATCAGTGTCATCTGGTCACTGTAACATGCCAGTACCCCTCAAGCTCTTGGACTTCAAAATTCTGCCTAGATTTTTTTGAGTTGCACGAGTAAGACTTCATTCTTTTATTATTTTCATATTGAATTAGAAGCTCTTTTACATAAATATAATTTTCTTCAGCATCTGTTGATTTTTTTGGACCATGAAATTTAGCAGGAAATTAAAAGCATGAAGATTTGCATAGCATAATGCTGAGTTATGCAAGTTTGAAATAAAACTTTATCTAATTCTGTCACAAAAATCTGTTTTTTAGAAGCATAAGGCCTGACAAGCTCTCATTACTCACATCCACATTTGTGAATGCCACCTCACTCTCCTCTCAAGATGATTCTGTTGCTCACCAGTTTGATCGGCCAGTAGAAAATGCACTTGCCAATAGTCTGTGTCAGGTGCCAGTTGCTTTTGGGCTCCTTTGACTGCCATGTCCCTTCCAGAGAGGACAAGTTGCCAAGGAAGTAGCAGGAGTCAGGATAGAGTCAAGGTCAGGAGATAATAGATGTGGCATCAACCCTGATGGAAATTAGCAGAGTTCATTTTGGGAGGCAGGGTTTAGGTACAAGAACAAGAATTGGACCAGAACCTTTCAGGCTGGTATTGAATTTTATGGGCCCTCAATTCTCCATCTATCCTATGGCAAAACAGTCATCCAGATTCCAAGAGAAGAAACTGGATAGAAAGCTAGTGAGGTTATTATTTTTCCCAAATAGAAGCAAGAGTAAAAGGCCAGATCTCAAGGGTGCTGGCCTTTGGTGCAGGACATTAAGCCTCAGGGTACTGGTGCTAAAATACCAGGTAAAGAAAGGACAGGTGGTGTGAAGTGTGAAGCCAAGGAAGCAGGCAGAGAGCAAGCATGTCATTGGTCATGAAGGGATGGCAACAGAAGGAGAGAGACATCGGTTTTGGGAAGTAGACTTTGGAAAGATTCCTGGGTGCAAACTGATACGAATGGTGACAAATTTTTAAATGTTATCTCCAGTCAAACCTGTGGGAAAGGAGGAAGGATTCATAAGCACCAGTAAAAATCACTGGATTAAGAATCAGGAAGCCTGCAATGCAGACCTAGTTTAGAAGCTAACTAGCCAAGTGATCTTTAGTAAGTCATTTTGTACCAAGAAGTCAACGGTGAAATGAAAGGATTGGTATAATCGGGGGTAGTGTTGTACCAACAATTGACCTTGAATGTCCACTTAATATTAGAGTACTATGTTCCACAGAGGCAAGCCTCTGAGACAACTAGCCTATAGATTATGTATTCAAATTCTAAACAGAGTTTCATCTTTGTTGTTATTGGAGCTTTCCTTTGTCTAAGATCCTATCTAGCTGTGATTCTATATGCTTCATTTATTTTAGTCTTGGACTTATGAGTCAGAGTTTATTTTCATGGTTGGGTTGGCTGTCAGCCTTTAGTCTTTAAGAAACTATTAAAAAACTAGATATCTGTGGTTATTGACGTTAGAAATATGGGAGCAACTCTTGTTCTAACTCTGGACTCAGGTTATTGACTGTGGAAAAGAACTTGGGCATAGCGTCCTTGAACCATTATTTCTTTATGAGCCCAAATCAAGGAAGGCTTCATGAGTGTGGGCAGGAGATGAGGATTTACCAAGACTGGGGGATCAGAGTGTGAACTTTAACTCTGTCTTTTGGTGTTCAGAATGAAGGGAATTGTTTGAGGGTGAAAGACTCTTGATCTTCTGTGAAAAGGCACAGATGTCTTCAGGGCAGAGGCTCTGCTATGTCAGAGTTCTTTAGTAGCTTTCTGAGACAGATGGGGAACAGAGAGGGCAATTGTTTTATAGAGACTAAAAAATACATTGTCCTACGTAAGTCATAGTATAAGTCTTCACAGTTATTTATCCTCTGGGAGGCCAAATTTTGCTTTTTCCTCTCATATAATACTGCATAGTAGTGTTCTGGGATGTGTATCATAATGAAATAGTAGAGTTCAATATCCTCTTCTCATCCACGGAGGGAGGAAAGTTGGCCCTAGACACAGATTAAACTTTGCCTCTATACTTAACAAGTATGTCATCTGTCTTATCACTACATAGTTCTGATTAGATTACTATATAAGAACCATTCTAATCATCACCACCATTATTACAATTCCAATAAAAGTACTTCATACCAGCCATTGTGCCGAGTACCGACATCTTCATGTAACCCACTGAATGAGCCCAAGAATGCTATAAGGTTGGTATTATAGCTCCTATTTCATAGATGAGGATTCTTTTGGCCAGTGAGTTTAATGCAAGATACTTCACAACCAGTCCCACAAGGTCAGTGGGTGATCCGAAGTGGTACCCAGGTATCCTGACGTTAAAGGTTGAAAATTCAGCCCTCATCTTCCCCTCTACTCTTTTCCTGGTTAAGACCAATTCTTTCGTCAAGTCTCAGTTTAAATATTATTTCTTCAAAGAGGTATCTTTCCCCTAAGGGCCTGGGCTGGTGCTGCCTCTGCTGTGTCCTCATGTCACTGTCTTTCTGAGTAAATCACTCTGATAATAACTTATATATTTACAGTCTGGTTTCTCATCAGAACAGTGCTCTCGTAGTCAAGTTCCTCATCCTACGTCTCCTTGAAAATGGGGTAAACAGGTTTTCGTGGGAGAGGTCTATGAGTTATCTACCAGATCAGTTAAATTTTCTATCCTCATTATATGTAATTATGATGTAAATTATATATATTTTTTCAATTACATTGGCACCAAGTTGTGGTCCTTTAATTGTCAGGGATTAATGAGCGTAGAACAGAGGTGAATACAACAAGTAAATAGTGTATTTGTGCCAAGCGAAAATCAAATAATGTCACAGTGTGTCCCATAAACAAAGATTTATAGGTGCTCATGTAAAAACACGTTCAGGAGATTACACACTTTGTTATAGGATTGGTGTACCTTGTGAGTAACTGTTGGTTTTAACAAAATATCTTCTGTCATACTCAATTAATGATACTAGTTTGAATTTTACTGATGTCGAAACTCTGCATTTATTTTATAATTTTGATACCTTTTTTGACTGTATAAAAGCTGGATATATAATGTATTCATATCTAGTCTTATGCTTATATATTTTATGTAACATTGTAACACAGTTAATTTAAATCAACAGCAGGTGTCTGGAAGAGTTTGCTTTTTTCCCATAAAAAGGAGACTTTTACATTCCCCAGGTCTGAGAAACACTAGATGAGACAGTAAATGTCCGTGAAGACAGGACTTACATTTCTCTTGTCCACAGCTGTGTCTCCACAGCTGGTAGTCTGCCCACTGCCCAACACAGCATGTTCTCAAGAAACACTTAGTGAATCAATGGGAGACTAAATATTTCATCCTATTGCTGAACTCTTTCTAATCTGTTTTTCTGTGTGAGTTTCATTCTCTGGGTTTCACAATGAATGAGCTTTGGCCTATCTGACTTTTTTTCTCTTCCTGCTATCTTAATGCCATGCCCTGTATTTCATCTGTTTCTGACAGCACCCTTGGTAATTCCCACTCTGTTGTCAGTCTTTCTGGGCCAGTCTGGCAGAGCTCCTAGCAAAAAATAGATATATTGCTTTATAAAATGAGTCATCTCTAATCTCCTTTTCATACCAAACATTTTTAGAGTTCTTTGTAATATGATCCAATTTTCCAAAAATTTCCAGCAACTTTCAGGAGCACACCTTTGCACGAACATGCTTAGGACATTATAGCTGATGAAAACAGGATATATTAATAATAACACAAGAGATTTCTTTGATACCAAGTCATATAAACCCCAAAGTAAGAGATAAAACAAAATAGACTTAATGTCTTTTAAATGCATTAATATTGAGATACATTTTACCAACAAATGAAATGTTGGGAGACACATAATAATAAAAGCTAAGCAATGTTTTTAAATGAAAAATGTTCTCTCTTTTACTAAATTGCTAAGTTGATCTGCACGGATATAATCACTTATCTTGTTTCTCTATAGAGATAAAAGAATGTAGAGATAAAGTTAGCGGACATGGATTAAATATTGTTGTGCCACTTATTTCTAAACATAATTTCTTTGAGTCTCTTATTTAATTCTCACAGGGTTGTTGCAGAACTTTTTTCAAGTGGAAAAGGCTATATTTATTTTATGTGTTTTGAAAATTATTGTTTGATATCATTTGATTTGCTAGCTGTTAACTTGACCTGCTACTAACTGGTTATTTTTCAAGTAACCATTTGAATGACTATCCTATCACTTCAAATGAATTTAATAATTATACCCGGCCTGAATGACTTTCACAGTGGTGGTCAGAAGGTGAAGTGTATTACGGCACCAACTTCCCTGGGCTTTATCATTTAGTTGGAGCATTTCATGTGCAGTTGTGTTTTTGTTTATTTGGCATCTGTTAAAATTGTTTTGAAATTAATATTATTGTATGACATCTAGATTATGAAGATATTAAAAATACAGTTAACGTATCAATGAAATAATGCAATGGAACAAAGTATCACATATGCAGATTTTTTTTTTTCCTAAAATGTGTTATTTCTTGTTCCCTATGAATTAAGTTTGTGACAGATGGGAGATAATATGGGTCATCTGGTAGTAGGAGGCTGCCATTATAACAAACACCTGTTCCGGGGTGTTATCCTCCCTCCCTTCCTCTTCATAGTAGTAGACAAATCAGTTCAAAGGAAAAATTTCAAAAGAAAAAATAACAAACAACAACTACAGAAGAAATGCAGGAACAATGGTATTCATCACTGTATTTTTTTATGTGTTTTTTCTTGTACTAGCTAGATCACAGTTACAGGGCCATGAGACCACAAGGACTTCTGAAAAGGGCGAGTCAAAAGAATTGTGTTCTAGAACATTTTTCCATTTATTACCAGAGATCTTAGGCAATAACTTCATATTTCTAAGCTTCATATTTCTACTGTGCTTAATGGTGATTTGAGGATTCATTGAGAAAATGTATATGAACTTTATAAAACACTGTAGAAAAACACCAATGTGAAAAAAAATTTTTTAATGTAGGCTTCCTGAGAATGTGTCCCAACTTGGTAATGTATGCTGTGAAAATCAAAGATAACATGGGATTGAGCATTTCTCAAACTTATTTGCCCCGTTAATTTTCCCATCTATCAAACTTCAGCATGCTGTGTTCAACTGAGACCATATCAAAATCACTGAAAAGAGCACGGCTTGTCTAGACCCTGACCACATCTCTTAAGGCAGAATGGCTAGTGCAGAGGCTGGGGCAGGCCAGTCTCATCTCTTCACAATTCTGATATGTACCCTAATTGTTGAAGGAGTTCAGGACATGCTATCCCAGAACATGCTGCTTGGGCATGTGGATTATTTTTTTTTCGTGTCAAATGCTTATCATTTATTCCTCCTATCTAACTCAAACATTGTACCCTCTGACCAATGTCTACCTATTCTGCTCACACCCTAGCCTCTGGTAACCACCATTCTGCTCTCTGCTTCCATGTATTCAATTTTTTTAGTTTCTACATTTAAGTGAGAACATGCAGTATTAGTCTTTCTGTGCCCGGCTTATTTCCTTAGCATAATGTCCTCCAGGTTCATCCACGTTGTTGCAAATGACATAATTTTGTTCTTTTAAAAAGTTGAGTAGTATTTCATTGTGTATATTTACCACATTTCTTTATCTATTGATCCGTTGATAGACACTTAGGTTGCTTCTGTGTCTTGGCTGTTGTGAACAGTGTTGCGATGACCATGGGAGTGCAGATAACTCTTCAACATATTAGTTTCAATTCCTTTGACTATATACCCAATAGTGAGATTTTGGATCATATGGTAACTCTATTTTTAATTTTTTGAGGCATCCCCATACTATTCTGTGTAATAGCTGTACTAATTTACATTCCCACTAACAGTGTACCAGGGTTCCCTTTTCTCCTCACCAACACTTACCTTTCATCTTTTTGATAATGGCCATTCTGATAGGTATGAGATTATATCTCATTGTGATTTTAATTTGCATTTCCCTAATGATTAATGATGAGGAGCATTTTTTTCATGTATCTGTTGACCATTTGAATGGCAAATTGATTATTTCAAACTGAAGGCCCTTGGGAAATAGCAGACACAGGAAGGGCTTTCTGACTTCCCCTTTTCTACCTAAGAACAGGCCATAAAATTTCCCATAAGAAAAATTTCCCCTGTACCAGAAGAGAAGAACAGCCTATTACCAGAGACTAAATGATAAGTAACAAGGGTACAAAAATAACCGTTAACCTTCCACTAGATTTCCCCAATATATCTCTTAGTCACTTCCCAGTTTACGGTTCCTATCCTAAACCCCTTTGTCTTGTCATTTTTTCACAAATTGATCATTTCTTTGTCTAAAGGTATATAAGCTTTCTGCTCTGGTCACTTCTTTGTGTATTCAGGTTCTTGTGAGGACTTCCAAGTACATGTAAAATTTTAATAAAATCTGTATACTTTCATCCTGTTAATGTCTCATGTCAGTTTAAATTTTAGGCCAAGTTGGAGACCCTAAGAAGATAGAGGAGAAATTTTCCTACCCTACATATGAATATCTGCTCTAAGGAGAGGGATTTTCAGATTTCGTGTAAGTAAGAATTACCTGCAGAACTTGTTAAATACTCAGATGCCCAGGTCCCTCCCCTAAAGATTCTGATTAACCAGATCTGAGATGGGGGTTCAGAAATCTGCTTTGTTACAAGTACTCTAGGTGATTCTGATACAGAGGTTTTGTGGAGCAAATATTGGGAAGCGTGGGTCGGCAGTTCACATGCCTGGGATGTGGCACATTAGAACCACCCAGGGAGCTTTTCCAGCCACACTGATACACAGGCATCACCCACAGAGATTCTGATGTGATTGTTCCAGGGAGTGACTGAGCATCGCTGGGGGAATGTGTTATTTAGTCAGGGCTGAGAATCACCGATCCAGGAATCCCAAACCTGCCAGATAATAGGGTTCACATGGCATGCTCCATTAAAGCACAGATGGTGAGGCCCAACTCCTAGAGATCCTCATTGAGAAGGTCCAGGAATCCATGTTTTTAATAAGTTAATGAGTTGATTCTCATGATTAGGCAAGTTTGGGATAAAAGGTATTAGATACCATGAATAAGTTTATACTATGGTATAAAGTAGAACAGGTCCCTATGGTGCCTGGGGTGGTGAGACCTGGGTTAAGGAAGATTTGATAAGAAAGAAGGCAAGATCAGAGCATTGATAGGAAAGGTGAATTTGTGAGCTTTGGGGCTGCAGTAAGGGGCATTTCAGTGGGTGAAGAGTATTAAGAGTCATAAGAAAAAAAAAAGATAAAGCAAGAATTAAGAGAAAATCCTACACAGATTTTTCTATTTTGACATTTTGTCACAGCTCTGGAGTCTTAATTATTCTAATGGGAAGAGTTTTGAATTCTGCTAAAGTAATTTCTAATTTGTGATACAATCAAACATTTTTAAAAAGTATATGATTTTTAAATTTTGAAAAAGAATTTAAAATGAAAAGTTTTTAAAAATATTAATGTGTCGTGTTGTGCCTTTACCCTGAGGATCTATAGTTTTCTTCAAATTTTAAATGATTAACATTTATGGACTTGAGTTTAATATAGAACTCTGTGGCTCTCTTTACTACTTTTCAAGGTAGTGGAAATTAAAATTTATTTGTGTGTGTGTATATGCACATCACATGGATTCATTATCCACTGCTGAGCTTCACAATGGTTTTAGAACTTTTAGATTTTTAAAGGATGCTGCCATAAATTATGTCCAATAATCAGGATGTAGTGTGGCCTCTTTCTGTGTAGTTCCAAAACTTTATAGAAATGCCCACAGACATTTCCCCTCTTGGTACATTTAGAGTCCATTGAAATATCTAATTTTCAGAAACATCTGACAAGATTAATGGCAAACACATTAGTTTAAGGATATTTTGAGTACTAAAGTTTCTCAGAGGAATTTTAAAATTTACATTTATCTGGTATGGGATTGTTCACAACTGAATTTGCACAGTTTCAGAAGTAGCAAAATGGGTGAAAAAGTATGAAATGGTTAAATCGGTGATTCAATTGTTAAGATGTTTCAAATGTTCTCTTTTAGATTTGAATGACTCCATTGATTTGGCCATTTAAATCCACTCTAAGGAAATACTTTCATTTTAATCTGCCTTTCCCTGGCTTCTCCTCCTCCTAATTTTCACCTTACCAGGCTGCCCCCTCCCCTCTCTCCTCCTCCCTCCTCTTTGGGCTCCAGGTTTACTCTCTGATCAGTCAGCTAGCGGCTAGAAATGATAAACAGTGGTGGCAAGAAAAATGCTGGGCAAATTTCATCAAGAATGTACCTAATAAACAGAGCTGATGGTTAAGTAAATACAGTATATTTTAATAAATGCTACGTGTTTAATGTGGAGTATTTACTGAGAATTCAGGGAGAAGGAAGCACTGGATTGAATGTTTGCAGTGATAGAGGGATTCTGCCATAAAAATTGTCCTTGTTTGGGACCATGTTTCAGTTTTAGAGCTTAGACACATGGTCTTCTTTGCTGTTCTCCAGTCTTCGCCCGGCCCCGCCCCCCTTCTCCCGCCCAAACACACTCTTCTAATTCTGCAGCTCCTCCTCCCCCCGCAAAAAAATGTGTCATCCAAGCTTCCAAAAGAGTTTGGATGGAAATGGGTGAATCTGTGACTCCCCGAAGTCATAGACTCATTAGGAAAGGATCATCTCCCAGATGGCCTCCACAGGGCCCCTGAGTGCTATTTTCATAAGTTATTTAGACCTAGTTCTATTTATATCACTTATGTGGTCTGTGTGGTGTTTGGAAAACATTAGTGGAACCTGCTAGGCCCACCATTATTAGAAATGTGAAGGACTGGAAAAATTAGGCTTTTTGAAAAAACCTTTTTTTTTTTTGATTTCTAAAGATTCTTCATGTGACAATTTTCCAATTTGGGGGGTAGAGGAAAAGGAAAAATGTAGATGATATTTTCCTGCCCTGTTTTAACCCAGTCTTTAGATCACACCCTGAAAATTTCCAGGATAAATGTCCCTCAGTGTGTGAGCATTTTATGTTTAAAGACGGCAATGTCAGCTTAGGTCTGTGGTTTCAGGGCAAAAGCTGTTTTTAGAAAATACCAGATTCAGCTTTTACATTGGTTGAAATAGGCTTAGAGATTTTGTTACTTCCAACAAAACAGCTGGCTGCAGCTGTGGACTAATCTATATACAGTAATCCCCCCTTATGTGTAGGGGACACATTCCAAGACCCCCAGCGGATGTGTGAAACCTCAGATAGTATTGAATCCAATATATACTATGTTTTTTTCCTGTATATTAATATATGTACCTATGATAAAGTTTAATTCATAAATTAGGCATAGTATGTGATTAATGACAATAGTAACAAAATAGAACTACTAAACCATATACTGTAATAAAAGCAAAATAAGGATTACTTGAACACAAGTACTTGATACTATAGCAGTTGATCTGACCTGGGATAATTGAAACTGTGGAAAGTAAAAATGTGGATGAGGGGAGAGTACTGTAGATATGTAAAGTCCAGTTGAGTTGAGAAATTGCCAGGTATAATAGGTTGAGCCTTATTAAAAAATAAGACCAAGAGACACTGTAGGAAAAATTCTGTTCCTGTATTCATTGGGTGACCTTATTTAAGTCACTTTTTGGAGGACACATTGGTTTTCTCTCTTGTCACTGATCTTCCATTTCTATCGATAAATATGAAATATGACCCCCAAATTCCTTCTTGGCCAATTACCTACTTTTTAATTTCTCTGCATTCACTTATTCCTGTGCTACACAAATTATTTCAATGCCTAATAAGACTGAGAGGAGTCTTGGAGATTTTCTACTGCAATACTTTTACTTTGCAGAAGAGAAAACCAGCTTCATGGATGTTCAGTTACTTGCCCAATGTCACACACTCAGTTCATGGTAGGGTCAGGACTTGACCACCTGCAATGGACTTTTGTCTCACATGTAGAATACCTTCTGCACACTGAGGCATCCCCATGGTCCAGTTCTTCATCCTCGAGCACTCTGTTCACTCCTCTTCCCCTCCCAGGGAGGCAGGTACCTGAAAGAACAAGCCGAGCAAATGGAAGAGAAGGGAGCAAGATAAGGAACAAGGCGATTGCTGTTTCCCCAACTGTAACAAGGGCTACCTTTCCTTATCAGTTTTAAAGAAAGAACAGAGAGTTCATTTCAGTAGGAGGAGTTATTTATAGAACTCTGAAGGCTTTGCCAGTTAGGGAGGGGATTCCAGAATTGAGTTTCCCTCTGTCTTCCTCCCCTGTGAATTCCAAAAATGGATTCTATGTGTATGATATGACAATTTGCCTAGGTCCTATGTGGGTATGGAGCTGATAGAAAGTGAGAAATGAAGACCACTGGAGCAGTGACAGTAAGAGAAATGGAGTAAGCCCATAGGAACACAGCTCTCTCCGTGGAATTTCCTCTAGAATGCGAAGTCCTTCGGAGTGGGGGGATTTGGTTCACTGCTGTATCCCTGGGGCTTAGGACACGGCCCTGGTACATAGTGGATGTTTGTTGAGTGAATGAATGAGTGAAAGAAATGGCCTAGCTGTTCATATACCATATACTGAAACAAACCCAGCACACCCAGAACACACACTCATCTCCTGTGACACTTCTTCTCCCCTCAGTGGCTCAGGCAATAATGCTGTAAGATGAAGGTGATGATTAACAGCACGCATTATTTGGTCATTGAGACACTGTCAGCTCCTCTGCGGTCATGCTTCTCTGCTTACATTTTAATTAAAAGATTAAATTCCTCTAACGTGGAATTACAATAACAGTTGATGAGGCCTTACCCTTTTACCAAGATGGTCTTACATTTTACCCTCTGCTGCTCAAACCACAGAGTCACTGATTTTCTCTCTTTTGGGCCATTGCTCCAATGCTTTTATAAGACGATTATTTTCACTTCTGAGTCCAGCAGAAAAAAGGAAAAATGACTAGACTTCCATTTCAATTTTTGTTAAGAAACTAGTTAATGCTCTGGGAAGGGATAGCATGAGTATGAAAGGCAGGTAGCTCATGGAGAAATATCCAAAGTAGCCACCAGAAAACACAACTGTTTTAAAGGACATTTATCAAAGTTCTGGTAAAATGAGAAAGAAACATTTCTTTACTTTTATGACTCATATCAGCATTTGGGATATTAATTGTGCATATTTAGAGCAACACAGAGATAATTTTCTACTCTGAATTAGAAATAATTTTAAACCTTCAAGGACATAGACATAGAAATTGCCAGAAACCAAGAAAGGGAGTAAAAAGATTTGATTAGTGAATAAACGAGGTCAACGCTGGGTTGATACCATTGCTCCAATTTTTGACTAGCTTTCTTGAAAATGTAACATTGCTACCCACAAGTCTGGAAAAGCTCAAATGTTTCAACCCCTTTTGTAGAAGAGTTGGAAAAGTCGTCAGAAATGCCCCTTTGCAAGGTATTCTCAGCATCGAGGCCTATGGCAATATGTTTTTATATGCATAAGATGTTGAGAGTCCTTTCCTAGATCACTAGAAATAGAAATATAACATGAGCCAAATATATAATTTTAAATCTTCTAATAGCCACATTAAAAAATGAAAATAAATAGGTGAAATTGATTTTAATAATAAATTTTATTTAATCATGATGTCTAAAATATTGTTACTGCAGCATATTCTCAACATATGTTAGTAATGAAATATTTTGCATTCCTTTTTCATACTAAGTCTTTTAAATCTGGTGTGCATTTTACACATACAGCACATCTTATTTTGGACTAGCTGTATTTCAAGTGCTCAATAGCACATGTGGTGAATGGCTACCACAGTGGACAGCACAGCACTAGATAATCAAGGTTCAGTATGGCTGATGTAAGATACATTCTATTAAGCAGGCAAAGTAGTGGGAGAAGGTTATTTCAGGCAGAGAGAACAGCAAGTAATAATTAGGCTAATGCTTTTTTTTTTTTTTTGAGCTTACACATATCAGGTACTGTTCTAAGTTCTTTACAAATATAATCTAATTTGATTCTCAAAAAACCCTACTAAACATTTAGTTCTAAGTGCAGTGGAAGCAACTGGGCAATTCTGAATATGACTTCCTTTACATTTTGAATAGCATTCATTCTGGTTGTTGTTTAGAGATCAACTGAAAGTGGGCAAGAATGGAAATAAAGAGGCATGTTAGTTTGCAGTTTCACTGGTCTAGGAGAGATTATGTTTGGACAGGGAACTTCCACAAGACTATCTAGCTTTGCTTTCTTGAGTAGGAAAATCTAAAGTCAACAGAGCTACGTTGCATAATGTTATAAAAGGGAGAAGGAAGCATGGTGGGTAAAATTCTATGCTGGCTTACCAAGGTATGCTAATAAATTGGGGAAAGAACGACATAAGCTGTTCTTCTATAACCTTTGCCCTAGAAAAGTAGTCAAAAAAGGATACGCTGTTCTTTGACATTCACCAAAGCCCATCCGAGGAAAGAAATTTGAAACAAAATAAAGATACTGATATTGTATTTTAAATGACCAAAATAAATCTGCTGCAGAACTAAAGCATGTATTTTGGGCTGCTGAAGACTTACATCTCCTAGTCATTTCTTAGCTGACAGCTCTCTTATTTCTGTCAACACCATTTTATGGAGATAGTTTTTGCAAAGAGATGTTATCAGTTAGGATGCTTTTGATGAAAACTATTAGAAGATCTGGCTAGGTGCAATTGCTCACGCTTGTAATCCTAGCACTCTGGGAGGCTGAGGCGGTAAGATCATTTGAACTCGGGAGTTCAAGACAGCCTGAGCAAGAGCAAAACCCAGTTTCTACTAAAAATAGAACAATTAGCCAGGCATCATGGCATGCACCTGTAGTCCCAGCTACTCAGGAGTCTGAGGCAGGAGGATGGCTTGAGCCCAGGAGTTAGAAGTTGCAGTGAGCTATAATGATGCCACTGCACTCTAGCCTGGGCGACAGAACAAGACTCTGTCTCAAAAAAAA
>NW_012151341.1:664298-675369 GCF_000956105.1 Propithecus coquereli | reverse complement strand
CCAAAAACCAAAACGAAATAAAAAAAATTAGAAGATCTGATTTAAATGGGCTCATGAAATGGAAAAGTCCAGAGGCAGATCTAGCTTTAGAAAAGACTTGATTCAGGAGTGTATCAAGATGACAAATGACCTGGTTTCTTGCTGGCTCCCTGTCTTGAGATGGCTGCCATTAGCTCCCAAGGCCATTTGCTTCCTTGTTCACATCTGGAGCATCTGTGTCCCAGGATTTCCAATTAAATCCTAAGATTCACCTCGACCATCTTAAGTTTATATGCCTGTCTCATCACTTTTGGCAGGAAGATTCAGTCCTGTGGAACTAGGGCTGGGGTTGTTGGGGCTGATTTTAAGAGCTGTGTCCTGGTTCTTTGAGTATGTTGCAGAGAGAGAGGAACAGGTCTGCCCCTGTGAATAAAGAAGACCCTGAGTTAATGACAGAGTATAGAAAGTATAGTACACTCTCAAAGTCAGTAGAGAGCAGACTGTTCTAATAAGGAACAGCATCATCCCAGGGTTAGGGTCTGCTCTTTATGCTAATCCTTAATAATACGTTAATCTGGGGGTGGAATATTCACATCCTTTTGGGGAAGTGGGTGAAGATTCCTGGGAATCACGTACCCTCCCATTTTCTGTCCTTGTATGGCTGGCTCTGGAACTGTCCTGGTGCTAGGGACGTGTGATTTTTAGTATGCTAATGGCGAAAGGTTACCTGCGGACAGGTTCTCCATTCCTCTACTCATGCCCGGTGAGGGAAAGTCCCTAAACCACCATTTGCCGCCGTTGTGGTTTCTACCCTTTATCCTCATTGGTTTGTGACACCTGTATACCCTCATCCCTACCTAACAGGGTCAATCCTATGCAATTCATATGGAGGAAAATGGATGAAGCAAGGAACTGATTTTCCAGAGGAAATCTGGAATTCTCTGACCAGAAGGGAGAAGAATAAAAACTGGGCAACATGCAGCAAGTCTTCACTAATGCCCCAATCCAAATGCTGTCTACTAATAATCATCATCTTCCTTTGTCTCTCTGCATTATGTGATCCCATTTCCTCTTTGAAAGAATCTCATTCCTTCGTTTAATTGTATTAACATGCATTTCTTGGTTCCTCTGTGACCATTGTGCTCATTCATTGGAAGATTACCTCCATCTGTTTGTGTCTTAAGTATTGGTTTTACCAAAGTTCTCTTCTTACTTCTTTGTTCTCTTCCTGTTCCCTCCTGGAATTGGTAGACCTAAGCCAAGATTCAACTATCACTGAGACAGAGATTATTAATCTGGGTTCTATAAGCCCTTAAAGCATCCAAGTCAGACTTCAGGGGATTGATGAGCCTCCCAGAAACTGTATGCACATATTGTGCATGTCTGTGTATAGAGAAAAATCAGCGTTCATCAGTTTTTCAAAATGGTTCAGGCGTAAAAGTTTAAAAATCACTGTTACTTAGGCCATTATCACCCCCAGAGTACTGTCTCCTCTCAGACCCCTCCGCTCAGCTCTAACCCTGCCTTTCCCACTCTCTCCATTGCGGCCCAGATGTCCAGCAGTCACCTGAGGTCAGATCAATGTACATTTTTTCTTGAGGTTATGGGCCAGTCACTCACTGTTTTAGGTTATTTAGGGTTAAGAAATGGTTCCTGCTCTCCAATGTTTTATTGTTCAGTGAAGTGTATTGATTCACTTTAAACTCGATATTTTACTTTCCTAGTCTTCTTCTCTTGTATTCACCATTTTATCTAAGAACCACAATTGATTGACCTTTCTAGTCAAACTGGAAACCGATGTGTTGTCCTAGCACACGACTGTAGTGGGGGAAGAGGGAGATTAGTCCCTCTCGATTATGCCGGGGAGTGAATATTTATATTTGACATTAAAATGTAATTTTATATTTGAAAACAATTTTTACTGTTTTATAACACAAATTATGGAAATAATGTTTGACAAACTATTTCCTGGGTAGTAAGGAGAAACCAAAGAGAAGTGGTTTTTGAATGGGCATGTTCCACTAGAGGGGTACATAAGAATCAGGAGGGGGGCAGTGTGAGGTTTTTATGTTTATTAAAAAGGGATCATGAATTTAAAAATTGAGAAACACTTTCCTACGACACCCCCAACCCTTTAAAGAACATATGTAATCTGCCGCTAAAACTTGCCCTTCCTGCCTTTCAGAGCTTTCTCAAGTTTATCTCCCACCGTTCCATTTCCATTACTATTGCCAGAGTCCCAGGCCTCTCTACAGCCTCATGTCCCTGGTCAATTGTACTATTTGCAGATAGCCTCCTGACTTCTTTTGGCATCTTATCTGATTCTTTCCCTTCCTCTCCTTCCATCCTACACAGGAAATCAGACAGATCTTTTTAAATCAGAAATATCAGAAATTTTTTTTCTTAATGCTGGTCACTCCAGCATCGAATCATTTAGTGGTTTCCCATTGTCTGCATAAAAAATATTCACATTCTTTAGCACATTGGATTGCTTTAAAGACCTTTTACCATCTGACCTTTCCAGCTTCATCCTCTCTCCTCCCCCATTTACAGTAGTATATTCCTGAAGTTAGAGATGCTGTCTTCAAAGGCAGTCACGCCCTCTAACCTAATCTCAATCATTTTGTCCTCTACCCATGACAGAATTTTCTCCTTTTTCACATAAGTGTAAGAAATGTAACGCCCTCATAGCATAGCCCTTACCAATGGTCATTTGGTGGCAATATGCTCATGGATAGAGAATATTCTTATCAATTTTTTTATTCAAAGAGGTCTTCCTTGGGCACTCATCTTCTAACTATACAGATGTTTCCTTACTGTTTCTGGTCTGCATAATGAGCACAGGACAAAATGGACCCCCCGCCTTTATTTCAAAACAAATTTCTGCATCCTGAAATTTAAAACAGAACTACAGCACATTATTGTTTAACTGAAAATGGACATTTTTTTTTTCTCCTCATTAATCTTAAACTCTGAAGGAATTACTGAAGCCTCATATCCCTTGATCTGACACTTTAAGAGTTAAGAACAGCCGCAAAGACTACAGCTGAGAGATAAGATGTAGATTAAAAGAACCATTAACTCACAATGGCATTAGAAGAAAGATTATCAGTGTTGAATTCAATTTGGATGTGGTTCAAAGCTCTAAGTAAAGTGGGAGGTAAAAGGCTGTAAATAGTTTATAGTGTCCTGAAACTCAACTTTTTCCCTTAGAGCAGCAACAGAGAAATCTCATCACTAAAATTAGGTAATTTGTTAGCCACTCTCTTCTCCATGAACCATTAAATTTCTGCTGCTTTACTCAGAGAGGATGTATGTCTAGTAGTTAGGAGTGTGTCCCTGGAATCACATTCCTACTTTTGAGTCCCAGTATCTTGACCTTTGAGATGTCAGGCAGGTGCTTTACACCTGCCTCAGTTTCCTCATCTTTAAAATGGGAATCAGAGCATCTGCATTAGGTGGTGTTGAAAAATTTAAATAGATGTGTGTAAAGTGTTTAGAATGACACCTTTTATGTATGTACTCTATATGTTTAGCTATTATTATTTTCTAATGAATGTTATGCCTTTTTAGAGGGCCTTGCCAATTATATTAATTTCCTCAGAGTTGTGAGAAAAATAATAATAGTAAACCTTTATGAAGGCCTCCTTTGTGCCACGTGCCATTCTAAGCACTTATGTATATTTACCCCCATTTTGGATATGAGGAAACCGAGACACATGGAAGCTAAGCAAACTTGTCCGGGTGACACAACTTCAAGCCTGACAGTGCAGTCCATGCTCTTAACCAGTGCAGTGAGGGAAATGCAGGAAGGGAAGTTTTGAACTGGCCTCACTATTTTCATTATGTCTGATTCTTCCTTTTAAACGCATTGAATTCCCGGTGGCTGAACCTCAGTTGGGTAGAATGTCTTGGGCATAGGCTCAGGTTAGGATTGCTGGCGAGTTGCATGCAACCAAGTAGAGGTAATCTATAGATTAGCCTGCTTCCTTCCCACCCCCTCAGAACACCAAAACCAAAGCCCAATGGATAGTTCAGCTGCATCATCAATTGGAAGGGCTAAGGCAGGTGGGAGGATGCAAGTGTATGGCAGGACATAGTGGCAGAGGTGGATGGACGAGCCTGGGGTAAGGCCCTGGGCCAGTGGAATGCGGTGCGATCATTTGTTATGTGGTGGCATTGGCAGCGAGCAGAGAAAACCCAGGAGGGACATAGATTTGTCATAAAAAAATGTTCCAGAGACCATATGAAACAAAAGGCAGTCATAAAACTTTCTTACATTTTTGAGTCATAGTAGTATATTGGCACTACAGAAAAATTACTGTTTCCTAATATCTGTAAAGACAAAGTGTGGGAAAAAAAGGAAAAAAAACTGGTATGTGCATGAAGATTCTTATTGCAGCATTATTCAACAAAATAGTGAGAAAGAATTGGAAATTGCCAGAATGTTTGACAATAGTGGAAATGATAAGTAAAATAAGAAAGTACCACCTAATTTAATGTTATGCAGCCATTAAAGTGATAATTATAATGACTATGGAACAGAGAAGCATACTTAAAACTATTTTAAGTGAAAGAAGCTGAATATAAAATTGCATTTCTATTACAGCTATAACTATGTAAAATTATGTAGGTAGACAGGATTGGAAGGGAACACAAAAATATGTACAATGTGAATTTGGTTGAGGTTGTGAGTGCTTTTTTTCTTATACTGATCTATACTTTTGTTAATTTAATGCAGGGAGGGGTTAAGTAGAATTCCAAACAGTGTAGAACAAGTGTAAAAGCACAAGGTTGAAAGTTGCATGTAGGGTCATGCCAACTCAGCCTGTCCCGAACTAGACTCTTCCTTTCCCCAGATCTATCCCTCTTGCTAAGGAAAGACTTTATAATTTATCTAGTCCCTTACGGTGTAAACATGGGAGTCATCATAGATACTTTCATGGAAATCCCACATCCAATCAGACACCTAATGTCAATTCTAAGTCTGGAAATGGCTGGAAGTCAGTCCCCATGTCTTCTTCCTCACTGACATTGCCTCAACTCTTGTCTAGATACACTTTTTCCCTGCCACCAACATTCCTTTCCTCTTACCCAGGCTCCCCAGGAGAAATATGATGATGTCACTTTTCTTCTTAAAGTTCCTCAGGGACTCATCTGAGGCTAGATAGGAAAATGGTCAACTCTCCAGTGTGGCTAAAGGCCTCACCTGATAGGACCCTGCCTTCCTGTTCCAGGTATTAAATCTATAGCGAGCCATGTTGCTTCAGGTTTCGGGGTTTTGAATTCACTCCTCCCTCCCTCTGCCTGGAATGTAGTCACCATCCTCTGACATGTCTTTATTTGTCCCTCATGCTTGATTAATGAATAGTTTGTTTGACTATAGAATTCCAAGTTGAACATCTTTTCCCCTCAAAACTTTAAAGGCATTGCTCCAATGCCTTCTCACTTTTAGAGGTAAATACGAGAAGTTTGATGCCATTTTGATTTCTGATTATTTGTATATGACCTGATTTTTTTTTTCCTTCTTTCCCTGGAACATTTCAAAATCTTTATCCCTGGTCATCCAAAACATCACTGTGATGTACCCTGGTGTGAATCTTTCTTCATTCATTTTGCTGGAGATATTGTAGGATCTTTCAGTCAAGGAGTTCATTTCCTTTAGATATGGGGAATTTTCTTTTATGATTTCTTTGATAATTTCTTCCCCTCTATTTTCTCTAGTCATTGTTTCTTGAATGCCTACTTTGCAGATGTTAGACCCCTTAGATTGATGCCTTAATCTTGTCTTTATTTTTCTATTTTCCTCATCATCTCTGTTGTTTATTTTATTCACTAGATTTCCTCAATGTGCTTTCTGAACATTTACTGACCTTAAAGCATTTTTAAAATTATATTTTTAATTTCTAAGAGCTGTTTTCTATCCTCTTAAAGCTCCATTAAAAAATCCATCTGTTCTTAATTTATGGGTGGACTATCTCTCTGAGAATATTAAGGACACTTTCATTTCTATTTGCTTATTTTGGTTTTATCTCATGTTCTCTGCATTATCTCCGTTTTCTCCAGATCCTTTTTTTCTCCATCTGTTTTGGTTTCTCTGTATCATGTTAGAGGTTTTCCACAAGTATCTGTTAAGCTTTGAATGTCTATTCCTATCTAAGAGTAAGACACTATAAAAAGCTGATTACAGGCTCTTGATTGTGTGTGGGTGTGTGTGTTTGGGGAGGTAGCTGGTGTTTATTGAGTGAAGAGCTTCACTGCAGCGTGACTGGAACTGTCCAAATCACCTGCCCTAAGTGCCCTTAGGTTTTTTCTCTTGGGCTGGTTATTTTTCCTAGAGAGGAATATTCTATTCTTATATCCTGGGTATAAAAGGAGATGTCATGGCAGTGTAAGCCTAGCTGTCAGCACACTGGGAGGTGAGCAGAGAAAGGGGGTCAGGGAATCTCATCATTCCCAATGCAGAATCCCCTATATTCAGCATGGCACTACCTCATTCACATGCTCAGCTTACTGATTCCTGAGTGTTGACACCTGCTTTGCTGAGTCATTCTGGGGTGCAGCCTGCTCATTGGGATTCTCCTCCAGAAGCACTTCTGTTTCACTTTCCTCTGATCTGCAATGTCAGCTAACACATATCCATCTGTTTTAGTACTTTTTCTGCTGCTATAACAGAATATCACAGACTGGGTAAATTACAAATGATAGAAGTTTATTTGGCTCACAATTCTGGAGGCTGGGAAGTCCAAGAGCATGGCACCAGCATCTGGTGAGGATCATCCCACGGCAGAAGGCAGAAGGCAGAAACCAGCACGAGAAGCAGAGAGCATAAAGGGCTGGGCCTGTAGTTATGAACAACCTGATCTCATGGATAGCTGACCCACTCTTGGGATAACTATATTAATCCCTTCATAAGGGCTCTGCCTTCATGACTCAATCTCCTCTAGTTTGGCCCCACCACCCAATATTGTTGCATTGGGGATTAAGTTTCCAACATGTGGATTTTGGGAGACATATTCAAACCATAACACCATTCTCTCTCAATTTTAAAAGATCTTGCTGATAAGCCTTATCAACTATTGTCTCCATTCCTTCTCTTTGTCCTTGTGATTTTTTGGTTTCATTATAATATTTTATTTAAAAAAATTCATTACTGTCATTCTGGCTAGGTTTTAGTGGTGACGGTGATAATTGTGTGTGTGTGTGTGTGTGTGTGTGTGTACCTGCAATTTGCAATGTTCCACAAACCCCTCAATGACCGGTGTGGTAGGCCACTGTCAAGTCTGGTGTAGGTCTGATAACAGCGTTGGGAGGTACGTAATTGTGGTCCAGCAAGAATTTTTCATATGGTAAATAGATGGGTTCATGGGCGATGACACGGTCCCTTCCACAGCCTAACAGTTTAAATGTCTGAAAGCCTGGATCCTCTGATCCCACAGTTTTTTCCCACCAATCACAGAGAACTTTAGAAACACTTCCTGAGGAACTAGCAATGCATTGGGAGCAGCCTGTGCTCACTTGTACCTTTTATTTTGTGCATACCGCTGCCCTGCTAGTTTGAAGTTTGAGTAATCAACCAAATAGAAAGCAACCTTAAACTGAATCTCCATTATCCTTCAACTTTTTGACTCCCACCTAACTTAACCTCTCATTTCTACAAAGAAGAACTGACTGCTATATGTATTTTTTTTTCTTTGCTGCCTTTCTGCCTTGGTATGTTCTATTCCAAAGCAGAAATTCTGAAACTTCTAAGGTTTACCAGATTTATTAATTTTTGTGTCTTTTTTTTCCTACCTACCAGAATGTAATCTCCTTGAGGGCAGGACTGAATCATATTCATCATTGTTTTCCCAGTAACATACTTGGCACATAATAGATGCTCAATGTTTATTTGTTGAATGAAATAATACAGGGATCGGTGATGTGTTAGGTGAAATAAAATCAACTGTGTTCTGGTCATCTGTAATGACTTACAGAAAAATCAATATTGATGGTTCTTATTTGAAAAAGCAAGTAATTCTCAATGATTGAACAGCCTTTAATTCCCTTTTCTCATTAAGAATTAAAGTCTCTGTTTCTGTTTTTTATTTTGTTTCGACATCTGTGTTAAGATTTATTTTATTCTGGTTGCTGTTGTATTTAACTATCCATCTCTTTTTATAAGATTATAAACTTTTTGAGGGTAGAGTTGTACCAGTTTTCTCTGCCTTCTTGTGGTAGAAGGCAAAATGAAGATACAATGAGTTCAATCCATGTTTGCAGAATTGTATTAAACTGTCCTGAATTTGTCATATGTGCAAAGGTGGAAAATGTGTTGATGAGGATGTGAGATAATCAGTGAGCAAGGGAAGAAAATTAGCAGGATTGGCTGTTTGCTCTAAATCACTTTACTTCTAGAAATTGATCAACTGAAGTTTTAACTTATTGAGCAGACTCTGATATTATATTTCTCCCTACTCCCTACTTTATCTCCCACAAAAAACTTTTTCTATGGCACCAAATTACAAGGGTTTGATACATAAGTCAGTAATATGTTAACATGCCCTATAAAAATTGATAGATGATCCTCACTAAAGCAGTCAACAATGTGAATAATCTTTGGATTATTATCCTTACACATATTACTAGATCTACACATTAATTTTCTATTTATATTAGGAAACAGCACGGACAACTCCAATATTCCCTCACTTCCGTCTCAAAAGGAGGGAGCAAATTGTGCAAAGTTATTGGTGCTGATTCCTTGAAAATGCCAAATAACAGGGAGAATAAAATGACCCTAAAATTCTGAAATAATCAGTTTGTATGTACAAAAAACTACACCTAATCATTGGCATGATTCAACAGTGTCAACAAAGAGCCTAGTGGCTTTGGACATATGTTTCTGGGACAATGTTATAAAGTTTCTTCAAACATTTAGAAAATAGATTTATTTTAATCACTGTAATCATAACAGTGTGTAGTTGCTTAAAATAATACAAATGTCACCTATGTAATACAAGTCACAGAACAGTGAAAATGATGTCCCAGACTGCAAATAACCAGGATAACAAATACATTTCGTGTTGAAAATTTGGGTCGCTTTTATACCAAGGAATAACTTAGTGGTGACGGCAAAACTATTAAACTTTAAATATAGGATCTAAGCTTTAATCAGCTTTCTGAAAATAGTTAATAGCACAATCTATAAAGTGCCAAAAAGAAAAAAAATGTGTATAATATGAATTTTGGATCAGGGTAGGAGCTACTAGGAAAAAGCATGAAACAGGAATAAATATTAGTAACTTGAAAATGAATCATAAATTGAATACTTAAAGGCTTCTGGAAATTTTAACAGCTAAAGATATAGGACAGTCCAGGTCAAGACTCTTTAGGAAAATAAATAAGCCCTTAAGTGAGGCGTAGACCAAGTGAGAGCACTAGGATACATGATCGCAAGTCTGTGAATGTCATTCAAGTGCAAGACTTAACTTGTGTGCTCCAACCTGTGAAACTTTTCCTTCTTTCTCAAGGTTGTATTTCCTCCTGTACCTAATCATGGGTTTGCTACTGGTGCACACCTCTATATCCTCACCTAACTTCTTGTATTTGCTCATCTCAGTTTGTGTTTTCAACTCCAGCTTGGTTACCTGACTCAAAACAAGATTACTTGCTTTATTTGGTGAATTTACCTTGGATTATATGTTAAGCTCCTGAAACCTTTAGTAATTCAAGAGGACAGGTCTAATTCCTTCCTGGGGGGTCCAAGGGTTGCAGAATTCTTTATTTTGTCCTTGAGGATAAAGGGGTAATTTGAATAAATTTGGGACAAGAGTCATATTCTCTGGGGGAATTTAGCCAGATAAAATGCAATGTATTTCTTGAGTAATTTTAATTCTCAATTATATAGATCAAAAAATAACTTTGATTTTTTGTAGGACTCTGATGCTTGAGCTGTGAAAATTGATGGAAAATAGGGTTGTTTTACAACTCTCAGTTTTTTACAGCAAAAATCAACAAAATATTCTCAGTCATTATCACCCCTCACATTCCCAATGTTGACTTCCTTTCTTGGTTGTAGTGCAACTTCACTTTCTTAATAGCTCCTCACTCCTCATTACCCTTCCCTCCCTGTTTTTTTCGGAATCCTACTGTTCTGCAAATATTACCCGTGATTCCATTCCTGTTCTTTCTCTCCAGTTTGTTCGCTCTTTGCTCATCTTGTCTACTCCTTTAGCTTCCACCATCACCCCTCTAGTGATGGCTCAAATCTATTTCCATTGCTTGCTGAATATCCTTATGTCTATATCCACCTATATTGAAAATTCAGCATTTCCTTGCAAACTCAACATTGTCTCTCTAAAACAGTCCAAATCATTCTCAGCCATCTTTGACCATGCGCTCTTTCAGCCCCTCTCTCTAAGTAGTTTCTGCTGATTTTTATCTCCACAATCATTCTCACATGTCCTCTAATTTTTTACATCATTATTGTCTTCATCTATTTTGTTACCAGTAGTATAGATCCTACAGGAGAGATTATTGTTTTCATTATTTATCATGTTCATTGCCTTTTACCTGGATTATTCTAGTCGAATTCTAACTGAACTTCCTGCTACCATTCTTTTGCCCCTCAATTTATACTATATGTAGCTATCAGATTACTCTTCTTAATGCACAGGTCTGACCAATTGCTATTACCCGATTATATTCAAAGCAGTCAATACATTCCTTAAACCAAATATGATCCTACCTCTCAGCTGAATTTCCAAAGCACTTTTAAATTATGTATATAAGGGTGATTGTAAATTTTTTGCTGCAATGTTTTTTGATATAGATTATGCTGTATATGATGAGTGGATCATATTTTATGGTCAGAGCCAAAATTCTAGTGTCCGGGTCCACGGATTGCAAAACCAGTTAAGTAACACCTCTTATGGAATTAAATCTCAATGAGGGTTATTTCTTTCTAAGCATATTATAGGTTTTATTTATGTTTGGTAAGAATGCAATTTTTTAATTAATAAATGGACTCAAGCATTTTACAGCCTAGATCAGGGGTGGGAACCTGTGGCCATATGTGGCCTTCTAAATCCTTACGTGCACTCTTTTGACT
>NW_012151341.1:626970-664248 GCF_000956105.1 Propithecus coquereli | reverse complement strand
CTTAGGGCAGGGATAGGGAACTTGCGGCTTTAAGGCCACTATGGCCTTCTAGGTCCTTAAGTGCAGCCTTTTGACTGAATCTAAATATTACAGAACAAATCCTTTCATTTTTATTAATACATTTTTGTTCATCTTTTGTATTTTCATTTTATTTTTAAAATGAACACATTTAAAATACCAAAAAATAAAATAAGTTTCAATGAAATAATCCTCCCAAATTGACCAGCACAATTAGAACATTAGTAAGCCATAGGACTAAATTGATGGCTGCTACGCTCATGATTTAGTTCTAACTTCCCCCGCTTGCCTGGCTCCACCACCACACAAGGCTGGTTGGCAAGAGTTACGTGGGTCAGGTATGCCAGTCTGTTATCAGCTTTGACATCAGTGTACTACTGTGTTTCTGTTTGAAGTGGAATTTGTGAATAGTTGCACAGTTCAACAGTATTTTTTAATTCTCTCTGCTTAATGCCCCATTATGTCAAAGAAGACCAAGAGAACACTGAAGGAAGAAAACAGATTTTTCAAAGAGTATTAGGAACTGCAATATTACCTTTTTTCTGCAATTACCTTTTTTCTGATACTGCAATATCAACATTAAAGAAATTCAGTGCTCATCAGCATTATCATACTCATCAGGACCACAAACATTTTAAATTAGAGGGAGAGGTGTGAAAGGTTGTATCACAGAAATTAAAAGACGAAAAGCAAAAGCAAAAGCAAAGACAATTCTTTCAAGCAGCAATAAGCCCTGGAAATAATGCCGCTGAGGCAATTTATAAAGTAGCTTATATACTTTGGAAAAGAGGGAAGCCATTCAATGATGTAGAAATTGTGAAAGAATGCGTTGTTGAAGTTGTTGGATGCTTACACTCCAATAACGTTTCAAACTAAACACAACTGCCTCTTTCAAGGAGAACCAGAACTGATGAGCAGCTTCAACTTGACAGAACAACTTCATGCAATACTTCAAAAGGAAAATATATATTATTCAGTCGCTTTGGATGAATCAACTGATACTACTGACTAGGCATAGGTTTTGGACTTCATTTGGATCATAACAGAAGATTTTCTTTGCTACGAAGAATTATTCACTTTGGGCACTCTTGCGAACAGAACACAGGGAATAGGTGTCTTCAATAACTTTCAAAATAAATGTTGTGAAGTTGTACTGAATTTGGTAAATTTAGTGAGTGTATGTATAGATGGTGTACCTTCCATAACAGGAAAACATGAAGGGTTTACTGCATAGATTAAAAAAGTATTAACAGATCCAGATGCTCTCATTTCTTTTCTTTGTATCTTGCATCAACAAAATCTTTGTCCTAAAGCTACTATTTTATGTGACACTTTGCAACAAGTTATAAGTATTGTTAACTATATTTATGCAAATGCAACATGACCTCATCAGTTTTGTAACATGCTAAAGTTGAATGATGAGGTACTGAGTGTGGATTTGCTATATCATTCTAAAGTGCATTGGCGATTACACGGACAGGTGTTAGCCAAAATTTTATCTCTGTGAGAATAAATAGTTAAATTTTATGAAGAACACAATCAGCAATGGAATTACTGAAAGACAATTTCTATAGGAGGGCAGCATTTCTGTGTACTATCATGTCAAATCAAATATTTCTTTGCAAGGTAAACTAAGTCTATATATGACATGTGGCAAAAAATCCAAGCATTTTAAAAAACTATTTTTTTTTCAAAACACTCTTCTTCAAAAGGAAATTTCTAATGAGCATTTTCCCCAGTTAGTAAAGGTCATCGATGAGCAGGATGATATATGTGAATCATTTGAAGAATATGCAGCTGTTATAGTTAAGTTTGAGCAATTTGTAAAATGTGGTGGAAGAGAATGGAGCTGCACTTAAAGAAATTTGTTCAGGTGGGAATGTGCCTTAGTTTGATTTTTAGACACTTAGAATTAAAGTAGGATGTTCTAGTGGAAATGTCCTAGAAATATAGAACCAAAGCCTGACTAAAACATTAGTCTTGGAGATAAAAAATTTGGACTGACTAAGGCACAGATGAGAATTTAAGTAATGGAAGTAGATACATTCCTAAGACTGGGAATATAGAGAGAAAATAGTGGGACGTGGAAAATTAGGCTCCATTAAAAGTCCACTAGAATTATGCTTGGAGATTTCATTACATCTGAATGGAGATTGGAGGTTATATACTAATTTACCCAAAAGACAGCTTGTCGTGTTAGTTTAACACTACACTAAGCCAGGAGATACAACCTCCTTCTCCATGGAGTTCCCCCATTCAGTTTCGGCTGAAATAAAAGAAAACAAAAAAACAAAACAAAACAAATGTAAATAGAATTCTCTCATCCCTCCTTCGGGAAATGTGGACTAGGAAAGGCAGAGGAGGGGAAGGGCGGAGGACATCTGGATTTTCTCCTCCTCTTTTGCCCCATTCCCATACTCTATTTATTATCTATGTAGTTAGACCTGAAGTGAATTTTCCCTGTATTCGTATGTCAAGGCCTGAATCCCTCTGTGTGGGGGTAGTATGTGACTTCAGTGGACAGTTAAACTCACCATCTTTTGTTTTTCCTTTTTGTGTTTATAATCTAATGACTGAAGATAGCACCTCTCCTTCTGCTTCACAGGGACTTAGTGAGGTCTAATGAGAAAAACTTGAGAGGACCCGGGGGGGATATCTACAGCTATCGCACAGCACACTCAGGAAGCTTATCCAGTAAAAATAGCCCACCGGGGTATAAGTTAAAACCCTGCAGATTCTGGTGTTAATACAACATGACTTTTGATCTTGCAAAGGAATATGCTTTCGAACTCCTCTCTAGAACTCAGATGTTTTGTGGATATAGTAGTGATGGTAATTGAGCTAATCATTATAAATAATAATTTGATGTGCTAGAAATTTGTTTCTCTGATGATAAAATTGTTCGTATACTCTTCTCCTAAATTTTAATTAAAACATGCTGCTTCTTTAAATTGGAACAAGGCAATAGTCTGATAAAATAGCACATATTGGACTTGTCTCCATTTCATACTCATTTGGTTACAACCACTGTGCTGTTGGCCTTCTCCTTGTTCCAAATCAGATTACTTTTCGAGAGGAAAATTTCTTTGGTAGCTCTTGGATCCAAAAAGAAACTGGCAACTATGAAGATTTTTGTTGTAACTTGCATTGCAATTTCAGCACAACCCTCTGAGAAAGGTTGTACCACATGAGAGAATACAGTGATCGGCAGGGAAATTTCAAAAATTTAGACCACTCTGATATAACAAAGTCTTTTTGATCCTGTAATCAGTGGCCATTTAAAAAGAACAAGTGCACAATTTAGATTGTCACTCAAAGACTTAAACACTAAGGAGATGATTTTAGATCTATAATGTTTTCCTAAAAGTTATATAATAACAACTTAAAAAATATCTAATGCAGAATGTACTTTTTTACTTCTCTTGGGGAAGAACATAGTGAATCAAGAGTTACAGTTTTTTACAAAGTTAAGAAAAAGTTTAGCATAAAGAGTAACAGCTATGTTTTGTCCCTTTAATTCAAATATCCTCTACCGACAAAGACATTTTTAATCATAAAGGGATAGGGGAATAAGCCTGAGCTTACCGTCAGTCCTGAATTCAAATTCTCATTTGGCTACTTCTGGCTTTGTGGCCTTGAATAAAATATTTAATTTAATTTTTATTTTTTTAATTTCTTGATCTGCAAAATGAGGATGAATAGTGACCACTTAACAAGGATTATGCAGAATAACTAAATGTGCTTGGCACATAGTAGGTAAAAAGGGAGTATCCCTTCTCTTGGAGATATGAAATTTCATATGATATCACTGTATGATTTCTTTTTTTAATAACTCCCCTTTCTAAATCCTTAGTTACTGAAAACATCCAAGGATAAGAGAGCTAAAGAGTCAGCATTTGTTTGTTTGAATAGCTGTAGCATCACACAGCAAATACACACTGATTTTTGGTGAGTTGATCATAAAAAAACACAATGGAAAAATATGAACTGGTAGAAAGTCTCACCATATGTGCTACTTAGTTTTCAAGCTGGGTTTTGGGTTATCCAAGCTACCACAGGAAATGTTCTGACATTTAGGATTTTTGTAAGAGCCACACAAATCCCTTATGTGGTGTAGGCAAGTCCTCCTCATTTTTATTGTAAGGTTGAAACTCCCAGGTACTGAGGCTTCCTGGTCCTATAGCGATACCTATACATAACCTATATTATTATTGTTATATTGCTGGGAGAGTGATTCAAGAATCAAAATATAATAGAAAAAGTGTTGGTGTCTAGTCCAGGCATCCGAATGCTTTTCTTGCTTTGCTACTAATTATGTAATCTTTACTTCTTTGAGCCTAAGTTGCCTTGTTGGTTCTAGATCAGCAGTTCTCAGATACTGATCTCTGGACGTGGACTTCATTTGAATTACTTGGGATATGTATTTACAATTACATTCTTGAACCTTACCTCCATCTACTGAATCTCCAGGAGTGGGGTCAGGAATCTAGAGTTAACAAGCTTCACAGGTGATTTTGATGAGCTGGGTTTAGAAACTACTGGAGTCTTTCTGTATTGTTCCTGCTTGCAGATTCTACGTCTCCATCGGGAAGAGGAAATTTATTTTTCAACTAAATTTTTAAGTGCTACGGAAGTGGTTGTTCTCCCAGACTAAAAGGGAGGAGGAGACACCCAGGAGACCTTTTTTAAGGAGTCATTCGGAATAATCTGGGCCATAGGAGAAGCTTAGTAAAAAATACTTTTATGAATCAAGTAATTTTATTTCATTGTTGGCATTGAATTCTCTCTTTGGGTGGCTTCCGATTTTCTCAGATATCATTTCTTCCTCAGTTCTTAAGAGATACTAATTAAAATTGTCATTTGAAGTTTTCCCAAATACATAAGTATCAGTAGGGCATGGAGGCCTTCACAACTGATTGCATTAATGTATTTGTTAATGACATAGGGCCTTGATTTCATTTAGTCCTTGTTCTAATTACATGTACGTGTGAACAATTGCTTTGCAATTGCCTTTGGTTGAAAATGATATGTTTAGTTGATTTTGGGAGTAGATTCTATCTTATTAATCTTTGACATGCTATGGTATTAATATTTTTAAGCTCACAATATTAAAGGAATACATACTTATTGTAGAATATTTAGAGAGTATGGAAAATTATAAAGAGAAAAATAGAAATTACCCATAATCTCACTACCCAGAAACAACATTCAATATTTTGATGCAATTTTTTTTCTAATTACATACACACAAGCATACACACACACACAAAATAAATATTTGAAATATTTTCCAAATATATAATTATAATCCTCCTTCTTCTGCTTAACATTTTACATTCAATATTTCCTCATGTTATTGAATTTTCTTCAAAACAAACATAATTTATATACTATTTCAACAATATAAATAGATCATAATTTATGCAATCACCCTCTCATTTTTTGTGTGTAGATTGTATCTAATCTGCTGCTTTTGTAATCAGGCTATAATGAACATTTTTAGAAATAATTTATATCTGAATTTCTTACTATTTCCTTAGCATTTTCTCCTAAACAAGAATTATTAACTAAAACGGTCTGAATTTTTAAAGTTTCTTGATCTGTATTACAAATTATTTTTCAGAAAATTTAAAAAATTAACAGGACTGTGTGAGAATGTCCATTTTTCATAATTTTTTTTTAAATGGGAGTTCTTATCATTAAAAGCAATCTTTGAAAATTGAAGCCCTTGTTGTTTATAACTTGCTTTTCTTTAAACATTAGTGAAGTTGGATATTTTTCATAGGTTTTTTTGAGTCAATTATATTTCTTATACTGAAAATTGTCTTATATTCTTTTCTTACCTTTTTCTATTAGCCTGTTAATGCTTTTATTTTTTGATTTATAAGTGCTTTCTATGTATTAATTATATTGACTTTTAATGTCATATTTTTGGCAAATATTTTCTGGTTGGTTGGTAGATTTTTATTTGTTATGATGACACAATTTTTAATGGTATTGGTAATGTTATTTTACTATACTATAAATGAAGACTCATCCATGGTAAAAAGAGGTGGAAAATCTAGACAGTATAGATCTTTGGTACATTTTAAATATGTTTGTGTGATTCACATGGCTTGGCTATTTATGAACACATGCCTCCTAGAGCTAGAAGAGTCTTCACGAGTTGTCTCATCTCTTCCCCATTCGTTTAGTAGAGAGATCAAAGTGAAGTAAGAGCAGGCATGTCTTTGCATGTCAAGCATTATTTTGTGTTCTACTTTTATGGGGAAGAAAAAGCAATGTTATATTATTTTTCCGATTATGAATCTAATAAAAATCCTGATTCTTGGATCGCATTGCAGGCCTATTGAATCAAAAATCTCTGGAGCCAGAACTTGAAATCTGCATTTAGACAAGTGCCCTCAGTGATCTTTAAGCCTTCTAATGTTTGAGAACTATTGGTGCTAGAGAGTTCAGATGATCCATGGTGAATTTCATCGCACAGTAATAGTCTCTTCAATTTTCTTCTCCTCAGTGCTCAGGCACTCAAATTACATGATATTAGATTGTATTCTTTATATGTTGGTTTATAAAAGTTTTTAAGTGTGTGTGTGAATCTGAAGCTAGATTTAAACTCATTCAAGGCAGAGGTGTATCACCCATTTTTTAATGAAAAAATCTTTTTAGACTACTTTGCATAATACTATAGAAGTTGACTGATGGGGATTCAAAGTACCGAGGAAATTGAGATATCTAATAATTAAAAATTACAAGTCTATTCTTTATTAGGAAAGGGAGGCAAAGAACTTTAAAGTTTTTCAAGCTTTATCCAGGATAATATAAGAGGTGCTAGTTCACCATTGTTTTTTGTAGTTGAATAGTACTCCATGGTATACATATACCACATTTTATTAATTCACTCATGTGTTGATGGGCATTTGAGTTGTTTCCACAGCTTGAGCCCATCCTTTGAAGTGAGGTATCACAAGAATGGAAAAACAAGCACCACATCTACTCACCATCAAATTGATACTAACTGATCAACACCAAGGTGCTCACATGGTAGTAATATTCACTGGGTGCCGGTCAGGTGGCAAGGGGGTCGTGGGGGTGAGTAAACTCAACTAATGGAAGTGGAATGCACTGTATGGGGGAAGGGCACACTTGTAGCCCTGGCTTGGGTGAGACAAAGGCATTACATGTAACCAAAATGTTTGTACCCCCATAATATTTTGAAATTAAAAAAATAAAAATAAAAGCTGTTCTAATTCTCTCATACTAGAAAGAAAATAAAATTTCTCTAAGTTTGTGAGGTTTGATGGTTTTTGACTTATTGATTTTTTGTGCTTTTGAATGATGAAACTTGACTGATACTAGTGATGTATGTTATAAAATTATCTATAGTTTTTATTTATTTTGTTCTTAATTGACAAATGAAAATTATTTATTCTTATGGCATATACCACAATGTTTTGAAATACGTATACATTGTGAAACGGCTAAGTTAAGCTGATTAATATACATATTACCTCACATATATATCATTTATTTGTGGTGAGAACATTAAAAATCTACTCTTTTAGTAATTTTCAAGTGTAAAATATGTTGTTATTAACCATAGTCAACATATTGTACAATAAATCTATTGAGCATTCCAGTGATATTTTTTAAAGTATTTATAAGACATTTTAGGAGTGTCCCTTTTTAATTAAAGGGACATGAGACAATAAATTAGAATTTTTATTTAATTCAGCAAGATATCCATCATAAGTATGCAAAAAAAATACAAAAAAATTTTAGAAAGTAATTCATCAAGAATTTATTGAGAATAGTACTTAATCATAGAGAATCAAAAAAATCTTTCTTTAATCTACAGCATGCCTAGCTCTGTGTTTGGAATGATGAATCTATTACAGTGGCATGGAGCATGGTCCTTGTCCTTGAAGAACCTATTATATTTTACTGCACATAATTGTTGGCATTGTTTTGTATGTGGTTTCATATAATTTTATTCTCTATAATTATATTTCTATTACATCTGCATTGCTCTCATCTGCTTTAATGATACTATTGCTGATTTACATTTGTATATAATCTTATGCTCTTTTCAAAACATGTTTACATACATAGTTCTAGGGAAGTCTCAGGAACTTAGTATAATAGATAATTTATTTTAGTGTATACCACATACTTGACTCTGAGTCTCACATGAATTCCATCACTGGATTGTCACAACAATGCTATGAGGTAGGCTGTGTTATTATCATCTCCTATTTACCAGGTGTGAAAACAGAGCTGAACAAAGTTAAGTTTGTTCAAGAGCCCACAGTCTGACTCAAGAGTACACGGTTTGCCTTAAGAGCTCATAGTTTTCACCATTAAACACACTGCCTCCCCAGCAGCATAGGTAGCTGTAAAACAATTGGACAGATAAACACATTTTTGTCAAACTACTTATATCACTTAGATAGACAGGGGCATATTTGCTGAACTTGCTCTGCAGGGCTCAGTAGGGCGAATATAAATCCTGGATGATAGTCAATGGCGACCAGGACCCCCCTTGATATCCCCAAAACCAGGCAGTATATTCTTATTCAATTAATTTTAAATCTGGAGGCACAAACAACATATCTGCTAAATATATAAAAAAAAAACTATAAAGCAAAAAAGTGGGAGCTTTCAACATATCTTCAAAATCAGATCAAGTTGAGAAAGCAAAAGTAATGGCAAAGGAGAAATGAATAATGTAACTAAAAAAATGTAATAGCCAGATACAGAATCTTACAACTTTCAAATAGATCATGTTATTTTTTAGGTATCGCTGGAGATTTACAAAAACTGATCACATACCTGGCCAAAACTGTAAAAAATAAACCCTTAAAACCAAAAGTGGAGATTTTACAATCCATGTTCTCTGATAGCTATATAACTTAAAACTTATGAAAGATAGTAAAAATTATACTCAGATGAAATTTATAGCTTTCAGTGGCATTATTATTAGAAGAAGACTAAACATGAGGGTATTTTGCACTGATCCTAAGAAATTTAAGAGCCCACAATATAAATCAGCATGTATTAACAAACATAAAATCTAAAACTTATAAAATGGAAAATAAATGAAAAAGCTAGAAAGGATAAATAAACCTGGAACCTGGTTATTTGAAAAGATTAATAAAATAATAAACTAGCAAAATCTCTCATAAGCCTGATTAAAGAAAAAAAAAGAGAAGGTGCAAAATATAAAGAATTAGAAAGGAGAAAGGAGTCATGATCACAGATGTGGGAGAGATTAAAAGACCAAGAAAAAAACTTCATGAAACTCTGTGGTAACACAACTGATAACTTGAAGGAAATGTATGTTATAGTAAATGTAAATCACTAGAATTAATCTAAAAGGAGAACATTAGTATATTAAATGCTAAACAAAATATTGGAAAAGTGAATAAAAATAAGCATTAAAGAAATTAATAGACCAGATGGCTTTGTGGCTATGGTTGATCAAATCCTTAGAGATCATGCAATCCAAGTATTTAAACCTCACATATTTTATAAAGCCAGCATAATCTTAAAGCCTAATGAGGGTAGTGCAGATAAACCACTATAGTCCATCTTCTTATGAATATAGTGGCAAAAATTCAAATTAAAAGATAATGAAATGAAACCCAGCATTGTATCAAAAAATGCAAATTATAATATACTATACTAAATAGAATTAATTGCAGGAATACAAGAATGGTTGAAAAACAGGCAAATTATTAGCATGATTTCATATGTTGCAGGAGAAAAATCATGTGATTTTATTAATAAAGGTAAAATGCTTAGAAAGCATTTGTTAAAATTTGCCAGGCATTGTTAACAAAAACTATGTAAAATAGAAAAAGAAAGAAATTACTAACCTATGATTAAAACCTATCAAAAACAATTAAACAATAGCAAACGATTAAAATTGTTTATGCTAACCATTCCATAACATGAAAACAAGACAGCAATATCTACCCTCAACAAGAAAGTAAAATAATTGCTATAAATTTGGAAGAGATAGAATTATATTTTATTGCAGATAATATAATTACTTAGAAAACCGGGCGAATTCTAGTACTATCAAACAGAAATAAATAAGAAGAAAATGTGGTAAGTTGATTGGGTATATCATATTTCAAAGAATCGAAGATATCATATATTTTAAGATATCCCATTACTTTATGTACCACTAAGAAGGAAAAAATGTTATCAGTTATAATTAAGATGTCATCATTATAGGATACATCCCATTTTCAAAGATGTTAAAATGTGTGTTCAGAATTGATGAAATAAGATAAATATCAAAAAAGCAATAGCTTTTTTGTGTATTAGCAATAACCACTTATTTGCTTAAAAAAGCTATAAAATATTTAGGAATAAATTCATCAAGAAATATACAGGACCTATATGAAAAAAAATGCCACAAATTCTCATGTAAAGACAAAAAAAGCTAAATAAATGGATCAAGATGACCTACGTTAGATGAGAAGAGTTAAAATTATAAAAACATCCATACTCTCAAAATTAATATATAAATTCAATACAATGCCAATGAAAAAACCCTGAGTGTACTTGGGGTGGGGGATATTTGACAAGATGATTTAAAAAATCACATTGAATAACTAATATTTAGCATAGTCAATACAATTAAGAAAACAAGAATAGCGAGGAGAAATTAAGCATATGAGATAATATTATGCGGAGCCACTACACGGAAATTGACAAACTGAATAGGAGCAAGAAAAATGATATCATATTTTAAAATTCAAAGGGAAAAGATGGTTAGCTCATAAATGGTGCTGGTAAAACTGGCCCTCCACCTGGAAGAAAATAAAATTAGACCCTGTCTTTGGCCATGTAAATTCCAGATACATTAAATCATTATTTGTAAAAAAATAGGATAAGAAAATGCAGAAGGTGATATGTAAAATTCAATGGTTGAAAATATTTGCAACACAAATGACAATTAAAGTGCTATTTCCTACAATATATGAGAGCTTGCACCTTGATAAAGATAAAACAAACACACCAAAGGAAAATAGACAAAGAATTTGAATAGTTAATTCATAGAGAAATAAGCCCAGATGAGGCAATAAACAAATAATAAGGTGTTTGAATTTTTACTAGTCAGGGAAATGCAAATTAAAATAAAAACAAAATAACTGTTTTTATAAATCAGTTTGAAAAATTTTAAAATAAGATTACACCTACTGTAGGTAGAAATTTGGGGAAAAGGATATTCTAATGCATGGCTGGACGAATGTTCTTTTTGGGAAGCAATCTGGCAATATTTTTTAAAATAAAATGAAAAAAAAATATATATGTATATCACTGGACTCAGCAGTTCCATTCCTATGATTCTGGACCATAGAAATAAAAGCACTAGTATATAAGGATGTTTACTGTGGCTCTGTTTCTAGAATACCAATACTAAAAAACAAAGTGAATAACATTAATAGAAGAATGGGTGAACAAACTGTGGTGTATCTGTAATATGAAGTATTATAAATCTACTAAAAGAATAAATTAGACCTACATCACCTAACATGAAGGGATGTTATGTATTGCTAAGTGAAAAAAAAGCAAGATGTAATTTTTGCATACAATATGATACCATTTTGGTAAAATGTGTGCAAGATGTGAGTATGGAGAAATGTGAAACTAGATATTTAACACTTGGTATCTAAATGGGAGGTGGAGAGGGGAGAAGGGAAGGATGGAGAAGGAAATAAAAAAAAGATGCAACATATGAAGACCCAATTTTGAGCAAGAACATCAGAAAAAAGAAAACAACAACACATAAACACAAAAACCTCTATGAGCTCAGAATTAAATGTCCTGATAGAAGAAGATATTAACAAAGAGTTGGAATAAGCCTAGAGTCAGACACACAAGAGAATTTAGAAAACTACCAGAACCTCCATTTTGTGATGCTGTTGAAGAGTTAAATCTAATTTCCTCGGCAGAAATTGGAGACGGATTTCAGAACCCACACTGTGACCTTTACAAAATTTTGGTTATGTTTACTTAAATAATAAATATTTTGAAGGTCTCAAAGATTCAACTTTAAAATGTGATGATTTATCAATTTACCTATAAATTCAAAGTCTGCCTTCATCTGGTAAAATTAAACAAATGATAGAAAGAAAATTTTTCTCTCACCATTTTAATAGTCATATCATGGTGAATCATATTTTATTTTGTAAATTCCTGTTGCTCTCTAGAAATGAGAGTGAATATAATTTATTGCCATTTTTCCCTATGTATCTTGCAAATAGTAGGAATTCAATAAATAATTTGTTCAACAGGATTGAATTTCACTTTTTTCCAAGACTGCTTTCCAGCTGAGATAAATCATCAAAGGCTGATAGACAAAAATTCCTAATACCAGAGTACCTAACATTCTTCCTGATGCAGGAGATAGACTTCCAAAAGGATCTGCAAAATGCAAACTCTCAGTCACAGTGAATACTAATTTCACCTTCACTCAAGTGTGCATTTGGCCAGTAACAGGTGATTAAAGCTATCCCAGTATTACCTTGCTGAGTGGAGGCACTCACCACATTCTCACGGTTTCTAAGGCAACTGATGAAAGAATCTAAGAACTGAGGCCTCATTTAGGCTGATGCCCTCGGAAAGGTAGAATTTCTTTTCCAGCAGGCTGTAGAGGGAGACAAGGCTTATTTGTTTTAATGTTTTCCATTTCTCTGAATTTCGCAACACAAGGTGCTCAGATACCTTTTGGTAGAAGCTACTGGAAAATGTTACTAATATAAAAATATAGAGGTCAGTTTTGCCAATCCAAAAAACACTTGGTATGATTGCTGGTAAACAGGAGGCGACTCAATGAAGACTCTGTTTTCCTGTTAGCCTCACTTTTTATTTACTTCTTTACAACACAAACTGTAAACGGTAATACTGATGATGTTGGGCCAACACCTCAGTGAAGGCTTCTCTTTTACAAAAGCCATGGTGTTGGATGGGTCCCACACAGACAGACTTTTCATGCAGTTCTGCTGTTCAGGCTTGACACTCACCGTAATGAACTGCCATTGAGATAAATTCAGTGGTTCTCTGCAATGAGCTCTTTTGGGTTACAAAACAGCCGCCAGGGACAGTCAGGGCTTGCTTCCAATGGGAAGTTAAGAGGATTCTTTTTTCTGTTTTTCAGCAACTAGTCTGAGATACAACAAGCAAATTGTTCACATACTTCTACAGTACACCTAGCCTCGGCCACAGCCTTGCTTTCTCTTTATGGACTCATTACCCAAATCAATGAAACAAAGTGATTTTTTTCATTAACTCACTGAAATATAACATGAGCATTTCATTACCACATAAAAGTTACTACCTTTGTTCTTTTCTCTTGTAAGAGGAATATTAAATCTCAGCTGTCAGATGTGAGAGGCAATGCTTGCTGTTCTCTGATGCAAGAATAATGTTGATCACATTCCCACACATTTCCAGGGCAATGGTGGTTGTAGTTATGACTCTGAAGGTCCTGAGTTAACTTCAAAATGGTAATGAATTCACATATGGCATGGAATAACTCTATCTTGCAAGGCTCACACTAGAACATAAACTCTGAGGTCTTACTGGTTTGTGTCACTGTTATATCCCCTGTGCCTTCTACAGTACCTGGAACATGGGAAGGCCCTGATAGCTGTTTATTGAATGAATGAATGAATGAATGCCGTGTCCTGTATTGGGAGCTGGGCCATGGTGAGGTTAACATAGTACGACAACTGGGAGTGGTGGGGGCTTGAAACTACCCACCAAAACAGAAATTGCAGGACAGACCTGGCTTGAAGGCTGGGGTGGGGGGTGGGGGGAGTCTGTTTTAGCAGGAAGAACACACAATTTAGTTGTGTAGATTGATATGAAAAGTGGCAGAAATGATAATAAGCTATTATACACTTTTTGTGCATTAGCATTAATCCACAGAAAATATTACAAACTACATGGTATTATCTCCACTTTGCAATGTGAAAGTCCCTGGAGCCTTAATTACTTCCCTAATATCACATAAATAGTAAGTGGTAGAGTTGAGATTACAAATCCTGGCTGCTTTTGAAGTCCATGCTCTTTTCATAAATGTATGTGGATAATAGGCATTGGATGTGGGCTTGTATTGAATAGGAGGAGGCAGGAAAGCCCAATGACCAGGTGTCCAGAATACATAAATCAGAGGTCAGAGATTTCAGAAATCTGGGTAGGCTCATAATCCCTCAGGACCAGGACAATCTTTTGAGCAGGTAGCAGGAACCCAGGCACTGGGCTGGGAATTTTGAAGAAAAGGTAAGAAGAAGGCAGGACCAGTATCTCAGAGGAATGGGGTTACTGGACAGGCCACAAGGACAGCGTCTCAGGCATAGGATATATGGGTTTTCTGTTACTAACAGATTACCACAAGTTTAGCAGCTTGAAATAACATGCACTTATTAGCTCACAGTTCTGTAGGTCAGAAGTCTAGACAGGCACCACTGGATTCTCTACTTAGGATCTCACAAGGCCTAAATCTCTAAGATATTGAGCAGGTTGGGCCTTTGTCTTCAGGCTCTGGGGAAGACTGCACTTCCAGACTCATTCGGTATATTGGTGGGATTCAAGTCCTTGTGACTGTAGGACTGAGGTCTCTGTTTTCTTGCTGGCTGTTGTCTGGGGATCATTTTCATCTCCTTTAGGCTGCTCTCAGGTCCCGGCCTGTGGTCCCCTCTACTCAGCAATGGAGAACTTCTCTTGTATCAAATCCCTCCCACACTTTTAATCTCTTTGGCTTCCTCTACTGCTACCAGCTGGATAAAAAGGGCTCATGTGATTATAATAGTCCCCCTCAAATAATCTCCCTATTTTAAGGTTACTGATTAGTAACCTTAATTGCATTGCAAAATCCCTTTTTCCCATGTAAAGTAACCTAGTCATGGGCATGGTATATCATCATATTCACGGTCCTGGGGAATAGGGAGGGAAATCTTGGGGCGAGGGTATCTTAGAATTCAGCCTAGCATGTCAGGAAGCCATCAGGATCAAGGTAAAGGCAACAAAAGGGATGCTGAGCTCCAGTGTTTTGAGTCTTTTAACTCCTTTTGCTTGAAGTCAATTAGATCAAACTGTGGACATAGAATGGCTGTGGCCAAATCTCTAATCTTGACCCATTCTGAGCCTCTTTCAGCAGGCTCACTGGCAAGGCGACTTAGGGGAGTGCCTAAGCTTTTACACATGTGGAACACATTCCCTTCTGACATCTTTAGCAATGGTGTAAGAGATGTGTGACTACTTTTTGACACTGAGAATTTTGCTAGTGGAAGAGAGGTGTATGATAATGATGAGGAAGTCTGTGTCATCTCTAGCCTTCCCTGAAACCTATACCTGTTCATGGAAAAATATATGTTTTTGCCCAAAGGCCTATTCACCTGTTCTCAGTTGTCATTTTAGTGTTAGGAAATAGGCAGGGGACTCTTGCCTGCAGAGTGACTTTGTAACAGCCCTCACTTAACTATCAGCTGCACAACTAGGCATCTTGACACTGAAAAATGATAATTTACAAGGCCTTTGCTATTTTTATTTCTTTATGTAGCAGGAAAGAAAACTCCATTTCTTCAGAATAAATTCTCTTCCTTTAGGCAGGGAATTTTTGCCAAAGGCAACAACTAAAAATAAAGTCTTCCTTTCATGTCTGTATTTCTGGGCTTCCTCACTTAATCAGAAGATTCTACAGGGACAGTGAAGTAGATGATAATCCTAGAATATTTTAGAATCATTCAGTTCTCCAGCTGGTATAGAAGCTGCATTGTATTAAGTGCCTAGCTTACCTATTTGTAATATATGGCTTAAAAATCCATCTGGATGAGACAATTTAATATTCTTGACAGTACTAAATGTCAGCATCAACTGTTGGGCTGAATTCAGATTTCCTTCCTCCCACCTTCAAACAAAACATGCTTTTTTTTTTTTTTTTTGAGAAGACTTAAGCTCTGCATTTTCAGTCATAATAAAATGGTATAGGTTTGGCTATTCAGTTCCTCAGAATAATTGCTAGACTCTTCAAATAAGCAGCTGTCCCCAATTAACCTGTAAGGAATGTCAGATGCAGGGCCTGTTTCTCTGGGCAGGCAGCAAGCTAATGGGGATAGTTCTTCACACACTTCATTTGCATATCCGACAGTGAGAACATACATTGCTTTTCTCCTGGCCCTTGTGTTTAATTTCCACCAGTGAACTAATGGGGATAATAAACCTTCCTTCTCTTTATTTTGCAAAACTATGTTGTTAAGAAACCAGCAACAATGCCCACATTGGGGTAATGCTTTTTGCTCACTATTTTAATATTTCATCTTTACAAGAAGACTGCAAAGCAATGCGTCAGAAAGGCGTTCCTGGCACAATTTCTTCTGTGGGGCCTTGGTCTTCCCAAACAAATGCCACTTGGTAATGAATCTTAGTCACCAAACTGTCCCATAAGGAATGTGAAGCTTAAGAGAAAGCTACCTGATGGGACTTGCATATAATTCAGCACTTTGACTTTTAGATACTAATGCTATGTTTGAAATAAATAGGTATTACAGTTTTTAACTCTGTGTTTTGTTTTATTTTACTTTGTTTTTAACAGTTACTTTGCTAGCCCATCTTTGGAATGCCTGGCCACCCTCATTGTGATTAACGAACAATTTGCCTGCCACCTGGCCCCTCCAGATGTGTGTGAGGCCTGTCCTCTGGGAAGGCTTGATGAGTCTTACTCTGGGCATCAGAAGGACATGCCCCCAGGCTGTGCTGCTGCTATAGTGCCTTCTGAGACACACAATGAAAATCCTTTTTCTCCTCTATGAGGACAAGAAGGGACTTGGTTTTGTTGAGGATCTGGAGGATATCACTGACATATTAGTTTCCTAGGGCTACTGTAACAAAGTACCACAAACTAGGTGGCTCAAAACAGCAGAATTTTACTGTCTTATCATTCTGGAAACTAGAACTCTGAAGTCAGGATAACAGCAGGGCCATGCTCACTCTGAGACCCTGGTTAGAATCCATCCTTGCCTCCCCTAGCTTCTGCTGGTGATTGCCAATCCTTGGCCTTCCTAGATTTGCAGCTGCAGCACTCCAATCTCTGCTTCTGTCATCACGTGGTGTTCTTTTCCCTGGGTATGTGTCTTCATATGATATTCTCCTCTCTGTGTGTCCAGATTTCCCTCTTTGTATAAGGATACCAGTCATACTGGATTATGGCCCACCCTAATGACATCATCTTAACTTGACTAAAGCTTCAAAGAGCCGATTTCCAATAAGGATCACTTTCATAGGTACTGGGAGTTAGGACTTCAACATATCTTTTTTGGGAGATACAATTCACAAGTACCATGCACTATCTCAGAAATTAAATCACTACACACTGTTGGAAAGAGGTGAAAACAGTAGGTCAGAGGTAACCCAAGAGGTTCATCAGGCCTGTTAGAACACTCCATGGGCACATGGGCAACTCAGGACCAGCACCCCTCTCCTTGGCATGTTCAGGGATCACCTTTGGGGATCCAGAGGCAGGCCTGTAAGCCAGAGCTAGTACTCCCTGATCTCAACTGAGAGGCCCTTTATAATAAGAACTCTTAACAAAACAGGCATAGCTAGAATATATCTCAGAATTATAAAAGCCATATATGACAAACCCACAGCCAGTATCACACTGAATGGGGAAAAATTAAAAGCATTTCCACTTAGAACTGGAAGCAGAGAAGGTTGCCCACTGTCACCACTCCTATTCAACATAGTAATGGAAGTCCTAGCCAGAATAATCAGGCAAGAGAAGGAAATCAAGGGTATCCAAATGGGGAAAGAAGAGGTCAAACTATCACTCATTGCAGATGATATGATCTTATATCTAGAAAACCACAAAGATTCTACCAAGAAACTCCTGGAATTGATAAATAAATTCAGCAAAATCTCAATTTACAAAATCTATCTGTGCAAATCAGTAGCATTCATACACGTCAATAGCAGTCAAGCTGAGCACCAAATCAAAGACTCTATACCTTTCACAATAGCAACAAAGAAAATAAAATGCCTAGGAATATATTTAACCAAGGAAGTGAAAGACTTCTACAGGAAGAACTATGAAACACTGAGGAAGAAAATTGCAGAGGATGTAAACAAATGGAAAAATATATCATGCTCATGAATTGGCGGAATCAACATTGTTTAATGTCTATACTACCCAAAGTGATTTACAGATTTTATACAATCCCCATCAAAACACCCATGTCATTTTTCACAGATCTAGAAAAAAAAATTCTATGCTTCCAGAAAAGATGCATGTAACCAGAAAAGATCCCAAATAGCCGAAGCAACCTTAAGCTAAAAGAACAAATTGGGGGGCATAGCTTTAACAGACTTCAAACTATACTATAAGGCTATAGTAACCAAAATAGCATGGTACTGGCACAAGAACAGAGACAGAACAATATATCAGCACAGAAAACTCAGATATAAAACCATCTACCTGCAACTAACTGATCTTCAACAAAGCAGACAACATACATTGGGGAAAAGAATCCCTACTCAATAAATGGTGCTAGGAAAATTGGATAGCCACATGTAGAAGACTGAAACAGGATCCATGCCTCTCATCACTCACAAAAATTAGCTCATGATGGGTAACAGACTTAAATCTAAGGCATCAAACTATAAGAATTCTAGAAGAATATGTTGGAAAAACTCTTCTAGATATCAGCCTAGGCAAAGAATTTATGAAGAAGACCCCAAAGGCAATCACAGCACCAGAAAAAATAAATGAATGAGACCTCATTAAATTAAAAAGTTTTTGTGAAGCCAAGGAAACAATCAATAGAGTGAATAGACAACCAACAGAATGGGAGATAATATTTGCATGCTATACATTTGATAAAGGGCTAATAACTAGAATTTACAAAGAACTAAAGTAAATCAGAGAGAAAAAAATCAATCAACTCTATTAAAAAGTGGGCAAAAAATATGAACAGAAACTTTTCAAAAGAAAATAGACTAATGACCAATAAATATATGAAAAAAATGCTCAACATTGCTAATCATCAGGGAACTACAAATCAAAACCACAATGAGATATCTTCTAACACCAGTTAGTACAGCTTTTATTAAAAAGTCCCAAAACAACAGATGCTGGTGTGGATGCAGAGAGAAAGGAACACTTAGACTGTTGGTGGGACAGCAAACTAGTACAATCTCTATGGAAAGTGGTAGGGAGATACCTCAAAGAGCTAAAAGTAGACCTACCACTTGATCTAGCAATCCCTTTGTTAGGTATTTGCCCAAAGGAGAAAAGGTCATTTTATGAAAAAGACACTTGCACTAGAATGCTTATTGCAGCAAAATTCACAATCATGAAGATGCCAAATCAAACCAAGTGCCCCTCAATACATGAGTGGATTAATAAAATGTGGTTATGTGTACTATGGAATACTACTCAGTCATAAAAAATGGTGAATTAATACCTTTTGTAACAATCTGGATAGAACTGGAGACTATTCTTCTAAGTGAAGTATCACAAGAATGGAAAATCAAATACCATATTTACTCATTATTAATTTAGCATTGATCGATCAACACTCATGTGCACATATGGTAGTAAAACTCAATGGAAATCAAGCAGGTGAAAGAGGGGAGGAAGGGATGGATAAATACACACCTAATGGGTACAATGCACATTCTCAGGGTGATGAGCATACTTATAACTTTGACTCAAACAAAAGCAATTCATACAACTAAAATGTTTGCACCCCTGTAACATTCTGAAATTAATAAAAAAATTATGCTTTATACCTTAGATATAGACAATAAAAATTTTTTTAAAAAGTGTTCTAATTTGACTCATGGATTAAATATGTTAACTATCTGAGGATACAAAGTATAATTTTTTATTTTCAGCATTTCCACTTCATTATTTATTTGATTTAATTGCTTTTGTCTGTTTTCACGCTAGTATTTTTTCCTTAGAGTGATCTTATTTCATCTTCGAGGATGACACAGTGGAGAACTTATTGGAAGTTCTGTTTTTATGGACAGAGCTTGCTAATTAGTGGTAGACTTGACTATAAAGTGATTGAATTGGGATTTAGCAATTTTATTGAGTAAATCCCAAAGGCCAGTATCTATGGTTCTTTACTTATTGGGCTGGTCTGTTTCTCCAGATTTGAATTCACTTTCCTGATTTGTAGCTTCTTCATTTGAGAGGCAAAGAGTCTCACCATTTAGCATGCAGATTTTCACTTAATCCCCTTATTTTTAATATGCTGCCTCCTGCCTGATCTTAACGATAGCTGGTATTTCTCTGTCCAGAGCCTTGGGTTCAGTTTTCCAGAGCCTTGGGTTCAGTCTTCTACTTGATTAAGGAGAAACAAAGAGATGGTTTATTATGGCAAGCGAGATATCTGGAGATCTAACTGCTACTTACAGAGACTTTCAACAATCTTTCTGTTTTAAGTCTTATACCTAACCAACTGCCTTTAGGTATCTAGTACCTCAGTTCTTGAGACTTCCAGGGTTTCTGTGGCATAAAGGCACGTACAATGAATGTGATTGCTTTTTTCCATTTAGAGTAATGAAATTCTGTCTCTCCTTGCTTGCATTCAATTTTCTCCACCTGGCTAAATTAACACTCTTCCTTCTGATTTTCAGATTACAACATTTTATGGAAAATTTTTATTTCCTGTACTTTTTATTTATGACTTTAAGAAATTGTATTACTATCGTTTTAGAGGTGTTTTCAGAAGTAAAGTTGATGAAAGACTATTTTCAAAACCCACATTTAAGTTCTATAGGCCACAGTTTCCTCATCTATAAAAGAAAATAGGTTAGACTAGATCAGGGTTTCCAAATGTTGTTTAATAAACCAGTAGGCTGACTCCTTCAGAATCACCAGGGGAGCTTAATAGAGCAGATTACCAACTCCTACCCATTGGGAAATCTAGGTATGTAGCATGGGGCCTAAGCCTCCAATTGTGAAAAAGATTTCCAGGTGTTTTGATGGCAACAGAATTGAGGAACTACTAGACCAGTTGCCTGTAATCTTCCAGGTCTGAGTGTTTGTGAGGTGTTCCCTTTGGATCCTGTCTCTGTCCCCTGGCTAAAGTGTAAAGTACTCTAATTTCCACTGACCACTGAGAATAAGGGGAGTTTCTCTGGTTCCACAGCCTTTTGAAAATTCTGGTTTATGCACATCAAGGGCACCAGCTTAACACAAACTGTGGCTCCTTTCTAACTTCTCTAGATTTCACAATTTTATTCTTTATTTATCTGACTTTTTTAGTTTTGACTCTTCCTGGGACTCCTCTTGTTCTATGCCCTCTAAAAATCAACATAGGTAAGTATCCATGTACACGCTCAGGACAGAGGCCTTCTGTCCTCACTGGGGCTTTCTGAAGGAGCAGGAGGCTGGTCCTTGCAGAGGTGGACCATACGAGCCTACCCACCAAGATCCAGAATTCAGACACACTATCATCTATGCAGAAAAGTGAGTGCTTATAATGCTTCTTTGAAGTGTTTAGTCAAAGACGGTGCCATTGTTCCAATAATAAACTTGGCTATCCCCACTTCCCATAGAAGGTCTTTGTTTAGACGTTTTAGGCAAACAAAGGGCATATTTATTCCAATTGGATACATCTGGATGTTTGAATGTTTCCATGCATAGTGTCTACCCTTAGCCTTGCTTACAGAATGCTTAATAAATATTTGTGAATGTAAGAACCAGTATCTAAACAGTTCATTGATAGAAATCCAACTTGTTTCTCATCAGCTCAATTCCTGGAAAGTCAAACCCAGAACTTTGGCTTATTGGCAATCAGTACTTTTTCAAATATTATCTTGTGTCAGAGAGTTTACTGAAGAGATCTTTATAGGCATTAAAATTCCTTCTACTGATACCACACCTTGCCCTGAGCTCTTCTGTAGTCTATCTTAAGGGTGAAGAAAAGCAGGGAGTGATTAATGTTAGTGATATTTAGCCAACATCTTATTAATGAGTGATCAGTTCCTACATATTCACTGAGTGCCTCCTCTGTTCCCAGCCCTGTCCTACGTGGCATAAGAGATAACGAAGTAAAATAATTTGGACCTTTCCTTGATAGAATTTACAATCTAGCCAGATATATTTATAATTAGGGAGTTTATAAGTTCTGTGCTTTCTCCTCCTCTTTCCTCCCTTCCTGTTTACTCTGACACTCCCATTTGCTTCCCTGACTAGCTTCCCTTCTCTGTCACTCATGATTCACCACTGCAGGCTTGCCTAGCAGTATAACCAGTTCAAACCCCATGTCTGTCACTTGTCAAATCTGTGACTTTAGGGAAAATCAATCTAACTCTAGAAGCCTCAGTTTCTTTATCCTTAAAACTGAGATAATAATGCACGTATATGTTATATGGTAAACATACCTTATATGTTTATTAGAAATAATTTATACAAGGTATATCAAGTGTTATGTGCATGGCAGATGTTTAGTAATTTTAACTAGAGGTACAGCTACCATTAATGTTAAATTTTAGCTAGAGCAGCAACTAGTGGAGAATGGCTCAAATGCCAGGAAGTGCTTGTGAAATGTTATTAGGGCAACAGAACATTTGTGTCTGATTACAACATTTAGGTTACTCATGTCCATACCATTATTTTTATTAACTAATACCATCACTTACAGTCATTGCTGCCTTCACCTCCCATTTCTCACACCAAAAAGAGAAGAATTATGAAATAATGGGTCTCTGCTCGGGTCTCTCTTAGTAGTCCAGGAAGTAAGTCAGACTTTATTTATTTGTTCAGCAAATATTTACTGAGTCCAGCCTCAAGGCTGAACATGAAAGAGAGCAGGACATGGAGGAACTAGAAGGCATTGAGTGTGGCTAAGCTGGGGTAGAAAGTGAAAAGAAATAGGCTGGAGAGTTAGGCAGGACCAGATCATGGGGCTTTCTGGGCCACATTCTGAATTTGGATTTTATGGTAGAAGCAACATATAGGAGAAGATTTGAACCCCTGCCTTTCTGTTTAAAAGAATAATTTCTGGCTGTAGGTAGAAAATGGATTGGAGGAGGCAAGACAGGGGGAGCAGTTGGGTGCTCGTTGCTGCAATCCAGGCAAGAGATGATAGTTGTCTTCATCTGAGGAGGATGGAGAAAATTGGAAGAGCTTTGGAGTTATTTAGGATTTAGGAGATACAAGCCCATGATTCCTGGTACTTGCTGAGACCAAATGTTTTCAGACTTAAGAATCTTAGAAAGGTAATATGATGTATATAAAAGATATTATGTAATACCTTTATGGAGGTCTGGGCAATAGTCAAGACAGCAATATTTGCACAGTAAAACATACACATATTCACAATAAATGAGATGTATCAAGACTATTAATAATCCTCAATCAGTTCAGAGCAGTTTTGGTACATGGTAGGTTATGGAAACTGCTTGTGTTTTTAGAGGTTTTTGTTTCACAATTGTGCATAAGTGTTAATAATTAATTGTGTAAGGTGTATGGAATAGGCAAAAGGGTGAGTTAAGGTTGATATTTGGGTTTTTGTTTTGGGAGTTAGGTGGGTGGTGGTTCCATTCTGAGAGAGTGGGACAAAGCACGAAATGCACATTTGTGGCCATGAAGACGGGTTCAGTTGGGGGAATGAGCTAGTAGTATTTATGGAACAGTTAAGTAGACATCAAGTAGCAATGTTTCAAGAACAAGAGAATGATCATCAATGTTCAAAGCTGGAGCAAGAACATAACATGTGAATACTTATGTGTTTCTTGGATTTAGCAATTAAAGGGCTGTTGGTGACCTTGGAAAGAACATCAATGGTGTGGCAGGAAAAAGAAACCCAAATGTAATGGACTGGGGAGTACGAGAAAGGGAAGAAAACAGCACGAGCAAATGCAGATAAATCTTTTACATTTATTGCATATTTATTTGTCTTGTTGGTCAAAATGAGATTCCTCTTGCATGTCAATGAGCTCTAGAGTTGGTAAATAGTTATAAAAAGTATAAAAAGATATATAAGCCATATTCCTTTCTTTTAACAATCTGGTACAGAAGACAAACTAAGAAAAAAAAATTCTACCACATGATTAAATCTCTCAAAAGAAGTGTTTTTAAAAATTTTTAAACCAGGAGTAAACATATAAATTCCTGTGGAATTTTTTCATAATACCCCCAGGCTCTATCCTGGAACATTTTAATCAATTAGATCGCAGGTGGAGTCAAGGGTCTGCATACTGAATAAATTTTAAGGTGATAATGGTAAGAAGAGATGGATCAGGACTAGGTATATAAATTTAGAAAATAGCCATAAAGAGGTGAGAATTTAAATCATAAGAGAGAAGGAGAGTGTGGAGAAGAGACTGAGGAAAATAGAGCAGAACTTATATTTTTCCTGTTTTATGTAAAAGAAGAAGTGGGAGGGGGATATGGAAATAAAGACCATCTAAGGCTTAGTTGGGTATGGTAGCATGCCTACAGTCCCAGCTACTGGAGAGGCTGAGGTGGGTGGATCCTTTGAGTCCAGGAGTTCTAGGCTGCAGAGCGCAATGATTTTGCCTGTGAATAGCCACTGCACTCTCACCTGGACAACATACCAAGATTCTATCACTTAAAAAAAATGTTTTTTTAATTAAAAAAAGCGTGCATATAAGACCTTGGGAACTACAAAGTGCCATGCAAATATGAGGCGGCATTAGAGAGAAGGGCTTTGCAAAGATTGAACTTTGGGAGGATTATTTAAAAAAATAGCTTCCACTGTTTTGTTCCACTGATTACAAAAATGTTATAGAGAAGTTCAATGAAGAAAACAAAAATCTTATGTAGTCCCACATCTAATGACAACTACTGCTTATTTTATTTTATTTTTTCAGTGGGTATCCTTCCTGTGTTTTGGCAAACATTTTTGAGACCCTTGATGGAAAGAGTAGCCATTTATTTGGGTTGACATTAGTTTCAGTCCAAAAATATACTTTACACATAAAATTCAGGATGAATTGATTGTTTTTGAATATTAACTCAAGGTAAGATGACTTTGGAATCTTTCTGGTAGAGCTACAGCTATTCTGAAAAGTTTAGTGGAAAGTATAGACCAGGGGCTGGCAAACTAAACCAGAGCCCTTGGGCCAACTCCAGCCCACTGCTTGTTTAGTAAGTAGAGTTGTATTGGAACACAAGCCACACCCATTTGTTTATGTAATGTCTATGGCTGCTTTCCTGCTACAACTCCAGAGTTGAGTAATTGTGACAGAGACTATCTGGCTCATAAAGACTAAAATATTTATGATATGGCCCTTTACATAAAATGTTTGCTGATGCCTGATAAAACCAATGTTTCCAAATTACATTCCATGACACATTAGTTTCCCATGAAATGTTAATAAACATTCTTGAACAAGAGCCCTGTGTTCAAACAAATTTGGAAAATGCTGGATTAAACAAAGTTAACCAGGTTTCTTTCCAGTTTAACATCTGATAACATTTAATATGTTCATTGATAATCAATAAGAACAGTGCATATTATATACAGCCTGCCTCCAAATTATTGGGTCACGGAATTCTTTTTTTCCTAGGGACATCTATTAACGTCATATAGTTTGGAAAATCTCAAATTAGTCTGTTTGGTAGGCTTTGCCAAGGTTATAAAATGGCATAAATTTGAGGCCATGGTGTTTTAATTCTAGGATGTCTGTATAGAAAGCCTGTTTGGTTCCAAAGAGCAAAAAACTATTCTCTGTTGGTGAATCACCTAAGCTATATTTGTGGCCTGACCTCTGTGAAGGAAATTTTAGCTTGAAGCAAAATTCCCACGAGGTGCTATCCAGAAATGGAGGTAGGAGGTAGATATATAAGGCCTCTAGGGTGGTAATTGGAGTAAATGAAGCATTCACCTTTCCGAATGTTTTATGACAGAATTTTGGAATAGAATATTTGGAGCATTGTTTTGAGAGCCATGCTATGGCTTTCATGGATACTGGGCACTTTTGCCTTTGTGAAACCCTTTCTTCATGGAAAAAAATTGTGAAAATTGTATTTTATGACTGCATTGGTATAGAGACAAGTATAATCCAGCCTGGATATATTCTTTTTTTCTTCTTATTCAAAAGATATTAAAATTAAAACATTTCATGACCTCTGAAAATACCATGGGCCCTAGACACTGCCTACTGTGCCTACTGGGTGAGTCAGCCCTGAGAATTGCTGAGGCATAATATCTCCCCTGCCAGACTAGGACCTTCTTTAGGGTTTGTACTTTGTACTCCCCTTCTACCTCAGCCACTTAAAATCTCTAGTATACAGTATTGGTTCAATAATATCTGTTGAATGAATGAATGATAAATTTCAAGATTCTCAAAGACCTCCTTAGAGGACAAAAAAGAATAGCTGCACTAGAAGACACTGAGGTTTCTTCCAAAGATCTAATCAAATTGACACAAATTATTAAAAATAGATCAGAATATCAGCATGTGATGGAAAGAACTCTTGAAGTCAGGTCGCTAAGTAACAGTGCAGCAAGTCATTTCATAAATTTGGGACTCCATTTTTCTTAATTAGTAAGAAAAATATTAATTAAAATGAGGAGGTTCTATACATACTTCTCATCAGAAGCCAGAGCAAATAGCAAAATTTTTATAAGGTTATGAAATAACTTACAAGTTTTAAAAGTAGTTCCAGTGGTAAATCTCCCAAGTTCGTTTAAAAATTAAACTCTCTCGAAAATGTTAATCATGGCAGATATGGTTACAAACTGCATAATATGCTTTCAAAGGACAGTGCATGAACCCCTTCTAAGAGCAAAATAAATCAGAAAGTTCTTAAAATTCAATAAGAATCCTAATAAGCCACCTAACTCAATTTTCTTCCAACATAAGCCTCTTCTTAGAGAATATTCTTACCTGTTTTTTGTCATATCCTACTTGAAAGCTGTAATACCCTGACCACAGTGTTTTGCTTTTACCAGGAATTTTGTCTAATCCAACATACAATTAGTAGAAAAGAAGGGGTACTATTAATATATCACACAGTCAGTGACACCCACATAAGATCATATGAGTAGAACCTTTTAAAAAACAACTTAACAAAACAAATATGAAGACTGCTATCCATTTGCTATTAAATCAGAGATGAGAGGTACTATTATATCTGGTACTAGTTTCCAATTGAATAAAAACAACCCGTCACCATAAAGAAGGGAGGTTGGGCTAGTCACTTCTAAAGTATAGAAATTTCTATCATTTTCTCTAATGGAATAATACATAACTCAGGGAAAGGCCAGGCAGCACACTTCTGAAATATAGAAATGGATACCTGTGCTATGATTTTCACCTCACGTGTGGGCAGAGTGGAAAAACTGAAATTTGTTTAGTTTGTTCCACAGATCGTTCTCCTTTCTTTGTAGTCAGTGCTGCTCTTTACTTTGAAGAGAAGAGTTGTGTGGGCTGACAGCGAAGGGTCCCAGTACCCTCACCCCACTCTGCCATTTCCCTTTGCCCTGGATAAAGGAAGAAGGCAGATTTATCATCAGGAATTGACTGTTGCTGGGGAGGGCATTTTACCTTCTGTCCCCCAAATGTCATTTCATAGAGGAGCCCTCTCTGGCATGGACATAATATATTTTGGATATTCCAGGAGGGAAGTGTGGATTTTACATATTCTGTTCCACTGTCAGGTGTATGTACTGATTTTGGGTTAGGGGTAGAAGATCCATGTACCTCCAAAAGGTCTCTAAGCACCGTCGTGTGTCTTTGGGTCCTAACCAAGCCTTGGGGCCATGAAAGATTTGGGAAGGAGTAGCATTCACTTGAGATCTAGGACATTTTAAGAAGGAATTTTTTCATACATGTGATTCTAAACTGCATAATCTTGAACAGGTTTACCATCCCAATTTTCAATGGACTTTACTGGCTTAGTCCGTTTCATGAACACTCCAGGTGATTTTGCTTTGAATTGCTCAAAAGAGGCTTATTGAAATATGTTCTTGATGTAGAAAATGACGCTGGATAAGAATAGCTGTCCTAAATGGATCCTTGACCCTGTAATCAAGATTATCTGTGATTTTCTTTTTTTCCTCTTGAGGCAACAGCTTGTTTTTGCCATGGAAAAAATGAGAATAATTAGAATGTTTTCTAGATTAGATACCTGGTATCGGAATACAGAAGATGCCTGTTCTGGTAGACTAATTGTTTTTCCAATACCAAGTACTGGTTTACAATCCCCGCCTTCCCTGGTGCCAGGTTGCTTTGCCTGAAAACTCCCATCTGGGGAACTGTGAAGCACCTTTCAATATAGCTATGTCACATGGGGCCAAGCTCTGTTACAAAGGTCAGTGTATAATGAGACAGGAAGAACCAACTTCTAGGAAGGCATAAAGTGCTTCTAGGGCTATATTTGAATGATTCTCAAACTGATATTCTGAAGGGGAACTACCATGTCCTTCTGTTCCTTTTCCTGAATTTGGTCATCCTGCAGGTTAAGGCCCTGACTTGGCTTTGGAGTCTCCAGAATATAGTTGGCTTTAAGGATATAGCTACCCTGGAGGGTGTCTGGATGAGGCTTCAGTGATTGTACCTTTTACTCTGTGGTCCAGTTCTGATGGTCTGGTATATTTTAGAAGAATGCTGAACACAGACTAACCATGGAGATTTTAATTTATTGGCCACTATATGCATGAAACTTTTTAAAGGCTGATGAAAATGTTTGAGAGCTGAAAAAGAAATCATAGGCTACAAAACAAGAGAAATAATCTCAAAATGAAATAGTTTCAAAAACAAAATTATAAAGATCCCTTTGCAGTTTCAAGAAATATTTAGGATGAGATGTGGATGTGTATTAATATGTTTGGTATGTTGTGGGGTAGAATATGAGTAGGATTTGCACACCATCAAATTGTTATTAATCCATCAACACTTATGTGCACATATAGTAGTAACATTCATTAGGTGTCAGGCAGGTGGGGGAGGGGAGAAGGGGATGGGTATATTCACACCTAGTGGGTGCGATGAGCATCGTCTGGAGGATGGACATGCTTGAACCTTTCACTCAGGCAACACAAAGGCAATATATGTAACCTAAACATTTGTACCCCTGTAGTATGCTGAAATAAAAAAAAAGAATATGAGTAGGAGGGGCTGGACTTATGAAACTCTAACCATGGCCCTGGGGCTGGGCATATTGAGGGCAAGCAATAGATATTTCTTGGTTTTAAGCAAATACTTTTTTATTGTTGTTGTTAAAAGTTTACTGTTTCTGGGTTTGCCCCTTAGTGAGAGATGCTAGTGCTGGATTAGATATAAAAGTTCAATTTCCAATGACAGCAACTTGACGATGTCTCGACATTCCCACTCTTGTTAGACTGGGTGTGGCAAGTCTAGCTGAACCTGCTTCTTTTATTAAGAGGATTGGCCTGGGAGACCTCAGAGAAGAATTTTGGCAAAACAAAAATGCTGATTTTAATCCTGGTAGCAATTGCTGGGCTCTCAACAACTCTTTGTGTGGGCTCTCCTTTTCCCCTTTTAAAACTTGTAATTTACCCTGGGTAAGGAGTCTTTTTATTGAAATTTAGTTGAGGGACCCATAATTTAAATGTACATCGGGAAACAACAGAGACAGAAACTAGGAGTTTTGCCAGACACCTGGGAACAGCTCTGTATTATCACAGAGTCTTCAAGTTGGAAGGGGCTTCCAAAATCTTCCTGCTCAGCCCCACACTCTACAGATGAAGAAAGGAGGGAGGGCCCCGATGGCAAGTGACTTATTCAAGGTCTTAGAGGTGATTCGTGGCAGAGGAGGGATTAGCAAGCAGGCTCCTGACCTTTTCTCTTACTCCGTGCTGACTGAGAGTGGAAGAAAAAATAAAGTCCACTTTGGTGTGGAAATGCTCTCTACTAAGATTAGAGGAGAATGAATCATTGGAATTTTTTTTTTTAAACAGTGATTCAGAGCAAACTGCATAGAGTATGCAAGATACCAGGAGACAACTGAGTCCCAGGGGCTGACACTTTACATCCTAACTGTTTATCAAGTGTAGATAGGCACAGAGCCTTTAAGTTTTGTCTGTTTAATAATCATGTTTGATCTTAAAACTTCCCCAGCCATGCCATGCTATATCATGTTCCTTATGATTTGTGAAGTCTCCACTTATTAGAATGGGTGGAATCCTGTTGCATATAGACAAGAGCCGGTAAATTTTTTGCTTTGGGAATCTCCAAGGTGAATTCCACTCATTTTTACTCATTGCTAATAGGAATAATGATGGCTGATGCTATAATGCTAGTCTAGAAATGAAAAGCATTTCATATTATTATGAAATACTATCCTATGCTGTTTTCCTAAATTTAATTTTAATTTTTTATTTTAGTTTTCCAGTAACAAAAGCCAAGAGTGAGTAGACCCTTAAAACTCTTCTCTTAAGGACAAAATGGTTACTAATGACATACATTTTAATTTTAGGATTCTCAATGAAGAGTTTTAATACATGGCTTTCAGGCCACTGGTCATTTCATGATGTGGAAAGTTTGAATGTTAATATTTGATTGGCTGTTTGGTTCCAATGGTTCTGCACTTTTCCCATTAAGTGTTAAATTGATCTGAATGCTGTACTTTTCCCTTTTCCTAAAATGTATCTTTAGAGTTCAGGGATGGAAAGCTCAGAAATTCTCTATGGAGACATGATTTTGCTTTTAAGCCACACCTGCTATTTAGGCAAGGAAAATATAATTCAATGGTGGTAGATGTAACTCAGGGCTAACAATCTGCATTTCAGAGATGTTACTTCCAAGATATTGACAAAATGCCTTCAAACTCCTGAGCTAAGCATGGGAAGATGGATTTCCTGAGAGGAAGAGTGTTTTCTTAAAAAAGCTCCATAACAAACCCAAGTTATCTTTTACAGACTGGAAGATAACAGTTTAACCAAGATAAAAGGCTGTAAATGGTTATTAATCTACAGAAGCCATTACTTTTGCACCAGGGCATGATTTTTCCACTAGCCCAAGCCTGTTCTAGGGAACTATCTGATTTCTTTCCATTGGATGAACACACAGGACTGTTTTCGCCAGTGTAATGACGCTTCCTTTTTAACAAACAGCTGAGCTAAAGCCCTTGGGTTTTTTTTTTGTTTTTTTGGGTTTTTTTGGTGTTTTTTTATACTCTTATCTCCATGTAACTTTGCTTTTATGGCACAATGAATGACACAGTTGTCCTCTTTTTTGTGTTTTTAAAAATCAAACTCTTTCTAAGTTGCTAGGAACTATCTACATTTTAATTTACTTTATAAACAACTGAAATAATAAAATTACTATCTTTCTGTTCTTGAGAGACTTTAGACCCTTTTTAAAAAAGCACTTATTTTCTTTCTGTGACCTCAATTTCAATTTCTTCATTCAGAAAATGGTAATAACAATAACATTATTTCAAAGGGTTATTCATAGGATTGAATGAAATAACATGTGTCTGACAAAGTATATGTTAGTTTTACATTTTCTACATTTGAATGAAACAATTTACTCAATTGAAACACGTTTTTACAATTCCTTTTCATTCTCCATGCAATGGAAAATAAACTAAAAATTCCATGAGATTCATTTATGAAGCAATAAAAGAAAGTTAGTCATCAAATAAAAGAAAATGGTAAAACCAAGGGACGTATTTATTCAAACTGTTTACAGTCTTGCCAATAAAGATAAAAATGATTTGACAGAACACAGATATTAAAGCAATAAAACCTTTAAGTTTCCATTTGCACCCAAGATTAAACCCCACCTGAATGAGATTTGGAATAGAGTGAATCAAATTTACCTGTTAATGCACAATTTGAGCAAGAGACTTTTAATTTTTCTTTCCTGAAGTTTGCTGATTTCCCCAGAACATTTACTGTCCTTCAGAACAAGCACGCTCCTATGGTAACCAGTCAACTAAATGGACCTCGTTGCCAGGAAAGGTAAGTGAAACAAAACCAAAACAAGACAGACAGGAAGACAGGGGCTTCCCCAGTGGTTGAATTGAGAGTTGTCAGGGGAAACATAAAAAAACAATTATAAAACAGCTCAGTGCAGTGCTTTACTATTGATCGTGATAATGATAGCAGTAAAATATGGATTCATAATGTGGTAAAAGTGACATCCTTTTTTCCCCTTTTTTAGTTCTTGGTTTTGATTATGTGAGCTGAGCACAGATTTCTATGACACTGTTCAATAACTAGCATTTATTGATAAACGACTATTTGCCACGAATTTTACATTTATGCAAAAAAAATCCTGATGTCCACCTTTAAAGAATATTGTTACATTGGTTTTATAATTTCTTTCAAACTTGGTTTGATTATGAGTCATCCCTGATGACCCACTTAGGTCCCTCAGTCATATGATCCAATGAAATTCCCTTTATCATTCTTAGAACATTTGTAATTAGGCAAGTAACAGTCATAATACTTAGAGTTTAATGTTCATGTTCTCTGCTGGCTTGTAGAGTGAGGCAGGGACCATGCCTTGGTCACTGGCCCATTCCTAGAGCCTTGCATGGTACTTGGCATGCGGTGAAAACTCAATAGACACCCATGAGAAGGCTGACATAAGAAGACCACGGCTCAGGGAAGTGACTTTTGCTCAGTTATACACAACCACTGAAAGCTCAGCCAGGGGCCTTTCACTAAACATTCTGCCTGGGATGTTATTTTTGTCCTAAGAACTCAGAGCACATAAACATCTTGTACTTACATGTAAGCACTCACATTTCAGTAATCTAAAAGGGAGGAATACCATTTTTCTTCCATTTTACAGATGCAAACAAAAGTTCAGTGTCTCGCCTAAAGTCACACATGTTCTATAATAATAATAAGTCAATGATAATAATAACAGTAATGACTTACAAAAATAAGGCAGGACCGGACTCCCAAATTTCAGTTGTGTACTCTTTAGACAAAGGTTCTCCAAACTTTTCTTTGCCACATTTGACTGATTTAAAACAAACAAACAAAAAAACCTTTTTAGTCAACTTCTATCATAATTGTTTATATATCTGTCAATTTTTTTTTCATTTTTCCACTTGACAATGAGCTGTTTGAGGGCAGCAACTTTATATTTTCTCAGCTTAGATCCTAGCACTTACATGACAATTCAATAAATACATGTTAAACGAATCATGTTGCTGACATCCTTATGACTGTGTGTGACGGTTAGCATCTTTCTTCTACTTATATCTGTCAGATGTACAGATATTACCAGGTTATGCTGTGGTAACAACTCTAAAATTTCAGGTCATTTCCCATTTATGGTGACAGGGAGAGCTTTGCTTATTACTGTCACATAGGGACTAGGGCTGAAAGAGACTCTGTTGTCTCTGGGCCCTGCCATGTAATCACCAAGCTCCAGGGTTTGCCATGGCAAGGGGTGAGAACAAGCTGGTGAGTCAAGCATAAGACACGGCAGCCACAGTCCAGAGTGTCACTCGTATTTCTTTGGGCAGAACTAGTTGCATGGCAGCATCTAACTGCAAAGGGGCATGAAAGTGTCTAACCAAAAGAGAATAAGATATTGGTGGACATTAATCATGCCTATCACCCATCCATCATCTATGACCTCAGGCTTTGTGAAAGAAGTAAGGCAGATGGCAAATAAGAGGCCAAAGGAGGCCGGGCATGGTGGCTCACGCCTGTAATTCTAGCACTCTGAGAGGCCGAGGCAGGAGGATCGCTTGAGGGCAGGAGTTCGAGACCAGCCTGAGCAAGAGTGAGACCCTGTCTCTACTAAAAATAGAAAAATTAGCCAGGCATGGTGGTGCGCACCTGTAGTCCCAGCTATTTGGGAGGCTGAGGCAGGAGGATCCCCTGAGCCCAGGAGTTTGAGGTTGTAGTGAGCTAGGCTAATGCCACTGTACTCTAGCCAGGGCAACAGAGTGAGACTCTGTCTCAAATAAATACATAAATAAATAAATAAATAGAGAGGCCAAAGCAAAGAAAAAAACATCCAGGAATAAAAAGAGAGGGATGGTGGATGATGAACAGGAGTGAGGGAAAGCTCAGTGGCAGGGCTGTTCTGGCAAGGTTAGCTCTTGGTGCAAGGGAGCACTAAAGCCCTCGAAGAAACCAGTCTCGTCTTCTCGATGCCTCTGCATTGATCACCCACATGCACTCATCGTGCACTCCTTTACCACTGAGGGTCATGCTTCGTTGATGTTGTTATACCATTGTGGGTCATGGTTCCTTGGGCAAGACAATCATTAAGGTTTCCTGGATATCTCTCAAGCATGAAGTATAGGAGTATGAAGATTCCTGGCTTCAACTTGAGGTAGGTGTGACAAAGAAACGGAACTAAGGGATGGAGGTGTCTCTGACCCTGGAATGCGTTATTATTCCCTTCCTCATCTTCCTCTGTCACTGCTTAAAGTCTCTAAATAGATTCCTTCCCTGCTGGGGTTAACCACCACAAAGGAAACAGTTCTGGGTATCTTATTTGTGGTTGTATTCTCCGACTCTGTGAGCACTGGGCACATAGGTGGTATTCAATGTTTATAAATGTTTGTTCATCAATGGCTTGAAAGGGATAACTTAGAGGGATGAGCTACAGCACTTGTCACTACGGGTTCATTTCCCAAAGTGGGCCCTTTGGGGAACTGCAGAGCTGCTGAAGTTCCCATTCATCTGATCAGTTGTGTTGTAGGCAAGTTAAGCATGGAGGCTGTTTTTAATGTTTGGGTTGGTTCTTGGCAAGTTCTGCTCAGTCATTTTCTTTCTAGTTGATAGTTTGGAAGTCCCAGCAGTATAGCTTATGGCTGGCAGTCAATTAGTTGTGAATTTATTTTTAATTTTCAGCAAATGTCCCTGGTGAACGCACATAGGCTGCATGATAATTACCATCAACTACTATCTCTTCAGCTCCCCTGTGTGCTGGGCAAAGTACTATGCAAAACAGAAAAAATATAGTTTTAGCATAAAAGATCTGACAGAGCAAATAAGGATCATTAACTTTTTGCTATGTTTTGAAAAATAATTATTTTGTGTGGAGGAGTGATTTTCTTATTAGCTGTTAAAATGCTTTGCGGAGGGCAAGTTTTAAAGAAGGTTATGAAAGAAAGAGGAACAATGATAGAGCATACAAATACTAAAATGGGTCCTTTGATAGCTGTACGAGTTTAATAATCAGTAAATAATATTACTAGGTGGTGATGTTAGTTTGTTGAGGAAAAAATAAGAGGAACATTTTTTATTATATACTGGTACTTTTGTCTGCTCATGTAACTGTCCTACCACTTTAGAATAAATGTCAGAATGTATTTTATAGCCAATGTGTAATTCTAAGGCTGTTTGATTCATTAAGCAATAAAGAAAAAGAATAGTATCTATGTTTGTTATGTATGGAAACCATTTCCTCATTCCCCAATCGGGAAAAAACATCACCTGATTATAAAAAAACCTTTGAAAACATATCTCCATTTGATTGAAATTAACATTTTGGTGGCACTGTGAATAGTGATGTTCTTCAATTTAAACTTTCAAGAAAACTCACTTTAATTAATTTCTAATTTTTGAATAGAGGATTATTTTTTCATCCTTCAGGGCACCTGTTTGGTTATTTTATATATAGGTATCAAATAATTTACCACCTGATGAGAATGATGAACTCTGGAAATCTTTACGATTATTGTAATCTGCCTTTACAGACTAAAAAATATTTCTGAAACAAAAATATCTGGGAATCATTAATCATTAGTAAAAAAGTAAGTTGCTTAAAGAGAAAAAAACCACCGCACTAACATTGAGCTAAATCATTGCAATTTCTCCCCTTACCCCTGAAAATAAGAGCTCACTTCTGCCAAATGTACCCCATGAAGAATAGGCGATCTTGAGGTTGGCTTCAAATTCCAGAAAAGCCACAAAATTAAGATGGGACAGAGTTACTACAAAGCCCTAAAAGGAGAAGAAAGAGATGAATAAACCATTTCTTCCTACTCAAGGGCATAATAAAGAAATATTTAGACTCACTAGAATCTTCCATTTTCTATACATTTTAAATAAGAAACTTTGAGGTGTACTTTTTCATGTGCATCTGTGTTGAGATTTGATGCAGAACACAATGTTCTGTTATTTCTAAATGTAACTAAAAGGAGAAAGAAAAAATCTGTTTAGAACAAAATAAAGAACATAGCCCAAATCCACACAAAGACAAATGTGTGTGAATGTGAGAAGCTTTGAACTTTTTCCTTAAAATTAGGCTTATGAAAGCTGAGAGTCAGCTGCTCTGCTTGAGGGAGCAGTGTCCTCGCTCTGGTATGTGACTCTGAGGTCAGCTTCTCCAATTCATAAAGGCGGGGTCTTTCCACCAGCCTCCAATTTTCCTCACCCTTAGGGAGGCAGCGTAACACCCACAGGTGGGGCTGGGGCAGTGGAAAGACCCAGAGTTTTGGAGTCCATCTGGCCTCCTGATGAGTTGGACTCTTTACTATTTGCTCACCATGTGACCTTGGGTCAGTGTTATCAGCTCTCTGAGACCCACTTTCCTTATCTGTAAAATAGAAATAATAATACCTTCCTTGTAGAAGTTACACAAGGATTAAATGAAACAATATATAATCTATTTCTAGTAGAATGACTCAATATCTTGTTTTGGCACAATGTGAATGTGATCAGTTGTGAGTTCTGTTTTCTCCTTTATTCATTCATTTACTTACTCATTTGGAAAATACGAATTGGGCCCCTGCTATGTGCTAGACTCTGAGTCTACAAGTGTGGGTTAGGTAGACATAGTCCCTGCCCTTTTTGAACTACAGAATCGTGGAGGCAAATGACAGGTGAACAGTAATTACAATGCAGTGAGATACGCTAGGGTCTAGATGGACTTGTTTCCAAATAACTTGTGAGCACTATGGTACTGCAGTTTGAGAACAATTTACTGTTACATTTAAATAATATGTTGAAGGTAATATTTAATATAATTCTACTCTCATTTGTTTATAGTCCAAAATGCCTTTTTCCCCCTCAAAAGAAGTGGAGGTAGAAACACTGTGCAAGAATGTATCTCCCCAGGAACACTATATGCTCATAATATATAGTACTCTAATAATATTTAGTTAGTGCTAAGTGAATAGTATTGATGATGATGATGATGATGATGATGATAAAAGTGACTTGAAACAATGTTACTGACAATGCAATTTTGGCAGTGTTTTGTTGAGACTCTTTATGCTATAAAAGTCAATTTTAAGACAACCCAAATAGTCTACGTATTTTTCTGGTCTGTGAACTTAATTACAGAAAACATGATTTTATGACCCCT
>NW_012151341.1:605719-625880 GCF_000956105.1 Propithecus coquereli | reverse complement strand
ATTCATTAACTTCCCCCGCCTGACTGGTGCCACTACTGCACAAGGCTGGTGGTGAGAGTTTTTGGAATTCTGGTATGCCAGTCTGTTATCAGCTTTTGACAGTGGTGCACTGTGTTTCTGTTTGAAATGGAATTTGTGAATAGTTACACAGCTAGATGGTGTTTTTTAATTCTGTCTGCTTAACAGCCCATCATGTCAAAGAAGATCAAGAGAAGGCTGAAGGAAGAAAACGATTTTTTAATGAGTATTGGGAATTGCAATATTATCTTTTCTGCTAAAGATAAGATGATTTCCTTGTTTTGTGATACTGAAATATCAACCTTAAAGAAATTCTATGCTCATCAACATTATAACACTTATCAGAACCACAAATATTTTAAATCAGGGGGAGAGGTGCAAAGGTAAATTTAGTAAGTATATGTACAGACAGTGCAGCTTCCATGACAGGAAAACATGAAGGGTTTAGTGCACAGGATTTAAAAAATGTATTAACAGATCCAGATGCTCTCATTTCTTTTCATTGTATCTTGCATCAGCACAATGTCTATGCTAATGCTACTATTTTAAGTGACATTTTGCAAAAAGTTGTAAATGTTGTTAATTGTATTCGTGCAAATGCAACATGGTGTCATCAGTTTTATAACATGCTAAAGTTGAATGATGAGGTATTCAGTGTGGATTTGCCATATCATTTCAAAGTGCATTGACTATCGTGGGGACAGGTATTAGCCAAAATTTTATCTCTGTGAGAACAGACAGTTAAATTTTATGAAGAACAGAATCAGCAATGTGAATTATCGAAAGATGATTTCTATAGGAATGCAGCATTTCTGTATGATGTCATGTCAAATTAAAACACCTTGAATATTTCTTTGCAAGGTAAAACTAAGTCTATATATGATATGTGGCAAAAAAAATCCAAGCATTTTGGAAGAAGCTATCCTTTTCAAAACACTTCTTCAAAAGGAAATTTCAGATGAACATTATCACCAGTTAACAAAGGTCACTGATGAGCAGGATGATCTATGTGAATCATTGGAAGAATATGCAGCTGTCGTAGACCTATTAATTGGAGAATACAATGAAAGTTTCACTGACTTTGAGAATCATGACATCACACTCAAATTAGCATTTCAGCCTCACCTAGTTGATATCACCAAGGCACCTAAAGAACTATAATGGAATTGATTGAGCTCTCAGTAGATGACATTTTAAAGTCATTGTTTGATGCTAAGAAATATTTGAAGTATGGAAAAATGCAGTAGAATATCCACTCCTTCAGCAACATGCCTGAGAAATGCTTTCTTGCTTTTCAACCACTTATTGCTGCAAATCTATACTCCCCTGCCCAACCCAAATCAAGGTGCCCTTAAGGTCACAAATGACTGATATCCATCTAGAGGATCAATTGAAACTGTGGACTTCCATGCTGCAACCAAATATTCAAATGCTTTTCTACAAAAAGCAGATATAACAAAGTCATTAAAAGGTTAATTAACTTTAAAATTAACAAACAGTTTTCATGTTTTGAAATTATTAAGTACAAAGTAGTTAGACTTTTACAAAATAATGTATATTTTTAAGTATATCTAATTGAAGTTTCTTGAATATGGCCTTATTTGTCTATAGCTAAATTAATGCAGCCTTCCAACATGAAAATGTTCCCCATCCTTGACCTAGGGTCAATAATTATCCACACATGACAATAAATTTTCTTCTATACCTCTATCTACTTCCCCTTTCCATATTATATTGAGGCAAGTCTCTTGGACATTATATGATTTCATTGATAAGTGTTAAGTATGTGTCTCTAAAAGATAAAGATTCCTTTTGTTTTTTTACCATTGTAAAAACCAAAATAATAAAATAATCTTTGATATTATAAAATATTCATATCTAATGTGTTCAAATTTCTAACTGTCTTATACATGTCATAGTTTTTTTATTTTTATTTTTTTATTTTTTTAAGACTGGGTCTCTCTTTGTTACCCAGTCTGGAGTGCAGTGGTGTGATGACAGCTTACTACAACCTCAAACTCCTGGGCTCAAAAGATCCTCTTGCATAGCTAGGACTATAGGCGTGTATGATCATGCCCAACTGACAAAAAAGTAGAGATGGGGGTCTTGCTTTGTTGCCCAGGCTGGTCTCAACCTCCTGACATCAAGCAATCCTCCTGCCTCAGCCTCCCAAAGTAATCCCAAAGCTGGGATTACAAACATGAACCACTGCACCTGGCCTTTAATGCCGAAATGTTCTTACAGTTCTTCTTCTTTTTTTTGAATCACAATACAAGTCAAATCCACACAATATGATTGGTTGATATGTCTTTTGAATTTTTTCTGAATTGTAGGTTCTCCCCACCAGCCTTTTTTTCCCCTCCTGGTTTATTTGTAGAACAAATTGGATTATTTTTTTATAGTGCTTCCCACAGTCTGGGCTGTGTTGATTGCATCACTGCAAGGTAGCTTAACAGGTTTCTACATCGTTTGTATTATATTTCTTACAAGTTGCTAGTTGTGAATATGGGCTTTATTAAATTCAGATTAGATTTTTTGTTATTGTTTCATTTTTTTTTTTTTGATATGACTGCTTCATAGTGATGCTGTGCTTTTCCAACAGTAGGCACAGGATGTTTGGTTGGTTCTCTTTCTGTGATGTCAGTAGCCACTGATGCTCAATTAATGAACCATTAATTCACTACAATTTACAAAATTGTGATATTCTAATTCTATGATTTCTTCTTCACTTCTTAGCTGAAACATTTTTATAGAGTGAATCTTCCTTTTATTTACTATATAGATAATTCGGTTCACATAAGAAAGGCTGGATAAAAGCTTAATTTTTCTTTTTTGGGGGGATTTTATTTACCAGTAGTAACCAAGTATTTTTTTTTTGTAAACATAGTTATACCCCATGAATTTAAACATATTTGTTATTGAACTTCTCACCTTTTATAAAATTATTAATGCTCGAATTGTCCCAGTTTTTGTGAAGAGGAACAGAAGCCTCTTTAAGTTGACCCTGTGTCCTGCTGATATGATCCTAGTAGTTTGATAATTTTCTTGCTATCTGGTTTGACAAGATGTTGCAGACTCATCTTGTATATTTTCTGTCCTAATATTTTGAGTCTTTTGAGAGTGGTATTGGAGACCACAGTCTGGATCTAGGAATGCTAATGTATACATGTATATTTATGGATGTATGTATGTGTGTGAATGTGTATATATACACATTATGTATATATTATAATAAATATATCTTTTTAAACAGATAAGTTATGAGTTTATACTGATACTTCCAGTTCAAATTTAAGAACACTAGTTTTTTTTTAATTTCTTCTACCATACACCTATATCTTTTTTCCATGTGGAGAATCCTGGTTCTCAAGGTTGTCGGGAATGACTGAATTAAAATATTGCATAATTTCTCATTTGTTTGATTCCATGATATTCACACAACAGTCTCAGGTTAGCAATACCAACAATATCACCACAACATGATCACCTGAAAGTATTAAAAAATTTGTTTTGCGATTTTTTTTTTTTGTCTTCAGGTATATCCTGCTAGGGATGCCATGCAAATGATTGTGTTTGAAAGTAACTTAAAAGGGTCTTCTTGTGTGGTTTTGCCAATAACTGGATACAGAATTACATTTATTTTATTTTATGTTTCATTTTTGAACATTGCTTTAAAATTTTTTTGTAATACTTGAAAATATTTACATGGTTCCAAGTCAAATATCCTAAACAAGGAGGATTTGAAGAAATTTGGTTTCTGTTTCTGAACCCTCCCTACTTACACCACTATTTTTAATTTTATGTTTTATTCTTTGGGTGCTTTTTTTGATATAAGCTTATATATATATATATATTCATATTCTCCCTTTTGTATTTTCTCTTTTCTTAAATATAATTGCACACTCTGCACAATTTTCCCTACCTTGCTTTTTTCACCCAAGAATGTGTCTTTCCCTGTGTGGTCCATTTTATTTGTTTCTTCTCTCATTTTTTAAGTATATTTTTTGGTATTTAGAAAGATTTGCCATTTTGTTTTAATGGTTGTCTTTACACTAACATTTTAAAAATATCCATTCCTCCTCTGCCCCCTGCCTTGGATGTCTATTGAATTCCTACTTGCGATATATCGACAGCAGCTAGTATTCTGCATTAATTTAATCAGTATTAAAATAATTTGTTTTGATATCTTTTAATAACTATAAGATAATCAGCAAGCTTATTCTACTTTTCAGAGGGTCTTCCCATGCTTCCATTTTTGATAGTTTTACTATATCTATATTGTCATAGCAAATATAATTACATCCTACATGTATATTTTCTCTTACAGCCTTCATTTTGTCAAATGTGAATATATTTGGACTACAAATATATATAGTGTTTGTCCTTTTCTGCTTGGATTTTGGAATTCAGAGGTATCTTGTCACTTAATTTTGTTGTAGATGTTTTGGTATCTTAATTGCTTTTTATTTTTAAAGAAGATTTATTTAGGGGGCTTCAAAAACTATGCCGCAACCACCACTTTCTCAGAATTCTCAAAATTGTGTGAGTGTTGAATGGTTTTCTCTTAATTGTTTATTTTACATAAACTCTATTATTTTTAGTGCATGCTTTTGCAGGATGTGTTGTTTTTAAGGAATGCGTTACATCAGAAATGCTTATTGTGGAATAGCATTATGAACAGATTTAAACAGAGCATTTTGGAAGAAACAACATCATAAAACACTTTGAGCATTTATTTTAATTAAGTATTATTTCTGTGTTGTTTCCAATTTGTGTTCCTCAGAGAATGATATATTCTTTGGGTACCTAAACATTAAATATGTAATTAGAAATAAGAAAAAAGAACAGGAGGAAGAGAAGCAGGAGAAGAAGAAAATGTAAATTATACCAATAACCTGTGCTTTGCTTGTGACTTTAAACTTTGTTCAGATAATTTATCAGTTCTTGCTAGAGTAATAAAGCACTGGATTTAGCATCGTTAGTACTAATAATGAGATTTCTTCCTTTAAGCAAATCCCTTATTTTAGAAGAAAAGTAAAACGTTAACTCTTAGGAATCATTATGCAATAACAAAGAGAGCAGTAAAATTTTATAGTGGTTGGACCAAGTCCAGTGACTTTCTGGTTTGAGAAAAGTTCAGTGAAAATTGAGTAAATGGCTCACATAATGGGAAGTTTAAGTAATAAAATGGGAGATCGGGTAGGGAGATGAGGAAACCCCCAGTCCCCAACCATGTACATAGTAGAGTTTCTGGGGATTGTTGCCTTAGATTATAGTACTATGCTCATTACAGGCATAGGCAGATTATCATAATTATAAGAGTGCATATTTGGTATACAAAATAAAAAATCTGTGGTGGTAGAGCCCCAGGGCATAAAAAGAACTTGGGAAACCTTATTATACATATTATTTTGTAATTATTGTCATCTTTGCCCCCTTGGTGCTTAGAAAGAAAACTCCAAGTAGAATAATGATAACTACCATATGTTGGTTCTTACCATAAAGCTAAGGGATAGGAAATCTACACGCAGGTGTCTCATTTGGCCTTCCCAACGGCACCATGAGAAACACAGGTGAGGAAAGTGAGGTACAGAGAAGTTTGGTGACTTGCTTACGGTAACAGAGCTAATGAGTTGTGAAGCCTGGGTTTGAACCCAGGTTAGTCTGATTCCTGAACTTCACTCTTGGCCAGCATATGAAAGTGTCTTCTAAAAACCCTGGTTTAATGTGGAAAGATGGAGCCTTTGAAGGGATTCTATTTTTGTCCAAACTAAGTTCCATTTAGGGAGCCGGGGAGTATGCACACTGTTCAGAAAATACAGTTCTTGCCCGAAGATATCACAGTCCCCACTCAGTTGATGTTCAGCAGAGGGTTGACTCAGTTGCTGACTTCAGGGACATACAAATGACTGAGACACATCTCTGCCCTCGCATAGAGTGGAGAGGCAGGTTACATAAACAGATATTTATGAAACAAAGTGAAAGCTCAATTCCAGGGAATTGCCAAGGAGAGTCTGTGAGCTGCAAGACTTTGGAAGGCGAGGGGAAAGATGGTGAGTGGTGGGAGGTTCCGTAAGGGTGACCAACTCTGCCTGGTTTACCTGGGATTTTCCCAGTTTTAGTACTGAAAACACCACATTCCAGGAAATGCTTCATTCCCTGGCAAACTCAAATGATTGGTCTCATAGGTTTCTGCTGGTTTGAAACATGACCACTTTCCCGTTAGGGAATTAGGAAATTCCTAGTCAGTCCTACTAGCGAAATTGCTGTTTATGATCATCACCCTAAAAATGATGTTTTAATTTTCTGTGATCAAGATTTCAGTTAAGCAAGCTGGATTTGCTATCTTATTCAAATTGGGAATTCAGTGAGTTTGCTTAGTTTTCTTGTGTGTTAGGAACCCATGTTGTCATTAAGGACTTCACAGACCCAAGTGTGAAGACAGAGGCAATCCTGAATGGGTTCTGTCAAGGTGATAGGCATACACAGACTGCTCGTGAGGGAGCAGATTGTTTAACGAATAAGGAACTAGCTTAGACAAGCTCCATGTTCAAAAGTCATCTGGCAGGGTTTCAACAGCAACATCATGGCCAGAACAGTCTTGCATATGCAATCCTGTACTACCTGGTCAGGGTGGCCGAGTTTAATGCATCCTTTTATAGCTCAAAGGGCATGAGGCTTATCACATGCGTCACCAAGGGCACCCTTTTATTATTTTGAATCTTCTGGTGCCACCTTACTTTTTTATGACAAGGCTTGCCCATCATATTACCACTGTAAAAATGTCCAGAACTTAGCGAGTTGCTTTTTCAAGTATTCTATCACACAATTAAAATTTTATGCTTCTCTGTTGCTTTTTCCTTCTTCCCTTTCTTGAAATCCTTTCTCCATCCTTCCTTTTCTCCTTTCCCTTTCTCTTTTCTTTTCCTGCCACCTTTTTTCTTCCCCTTTCTCTTCTTTTCTCTTTTGCCTTGCCTTTCTTCCTCCTTCTATTCCTTCTCTCCTCTCTCCTTTTCTCTTCTTCCCACCCATCCTCTTTGAGGAACAGGGGGATTTTGATTCTTTTTAGATGCGATACTTGAAGACTTAACTAGGAGGGTGACTTGTTGAGAACTTAACTAGAGTTTGGTTTTCATTTCTGTAGCAAGAAGTCTCCCTGCATATCTCACAGCATAGGAGGTAGGAGTTACTGGCCAGAGAAAAATGGCAGGCAAGACTCCTAGTTCTTGTAAAGAACGTACAGGTCTTTGATGTTTTATGGCCTGGGCACTTCCTGAGGGGCCCTTAAGTTCTCATATTGGTGAAGAGAAACAGCACTTGACCTCTTCTGCGATGGAATGAGAGAGAAGTTGGATGCTAAGGGGAAATGTAATTTTTGTTTTTTGTCATTTTGAAAGAGATGGGGGATTTGGGGAGAGAAGGGAGAAAAGAAGAACAAAGCTTAGGAACTGGAGAAAATCTAATACTTGAGTCCCATTTCTAAGTTAATTCTGATATTCTGGGTAGTTTCAGAAGTTCCAGGGTCACTAACCCAGGAAAAGGGCTGCATCGAGGATCTTCTTATGAATGCCCTAGAGCAACGCTCATACCCCATCTTGGAGACCCACTAGCAGCTCTGGGGGTGCCAGCATGAGAGCAGAATCCTTCTCCTCTGTGTTTCGAGAGGCCCCTGTGAATGATGACACCCTTAAATGATCAACACCCCAGACATAGCACTTAATGACAACCAAAGGGCTGTAGAAGGTGCTTGGTTACCTGCAATCTGGGCGTTGAGGGGATGGGGCACTTTTGTCCATGTTGAGAGATCTGTAGCGAGAAGAGTGAGGTGCCTCTGTTAACACATTAAAAACTCACAAGAACTTGACAGAACTTTACACACATTTTCTGTGTTAGGAGTATATGGGATACTGGGACCCAGTAATAAAAAGGAAGAATGGAAATTCTAGTGTTATTGTCCTCCAGCAGCCACCTACTTGCTGTGTGACATTGGTAATTAACTAGAGCTTTCTGGTCTTGAGTTTTATTTTTTTGTTTGCTTGTTTGTGGTGTGATCTCTTGGAATCTCTTATTATAATTCTTTGTTCTATAATTTAGGAAGCTGGTATACTTCTGAGGAAGAGAAAGTTTATTTAAAATAAAAATTACTTTCAATTTTAACCTATTTGACTGTTTAGTCAAATTTCATCTAAACCCTCCACCTCCTTATCTATAGTTTCAACCCACGGGACCTGACCTTCTGATTGAATTCAGATGACTGCATATATCCTGCGGATAATGCATAGAGCTGATGGGAGAAGTCTAAGCTAGAAGAGCTTTTCTCTTTTTGCCACAGCCTGTGAACTGTGGCACTTCATTACCTTAACACTCCAGTTACGCTTGTAGAAAACAGATTGCTTAACCAATGTGTTTCCAGGCCTCCAGGAAGTGACACTGTTTCCTTTTTTTCCCCTTGAAACCATAGATTCTTGACTAATTTTAAAAGAATAAAATTAGTTCCTTGCCAAAGGACTTTATGACTGTGTCACTAGCCAATAAATGAAGTAACTATGAAAAATAATTGTTCTACACCTTTACTGGGAGAACAATGGAATGATCAGTCAACACACAATCATTATTGTACACTCACAATTTCAACGCCAATGACAGTGGAGAATTTCTCCTCTGTCATAGGAACATTATTACATTTTACTTAATTTCTCTGTAGGATGCCTGAGAAAAATATCACCTCAAACTAAAGAACATTTAAAATAAGCACTTCGAACACACAGAATGTCTTTTTATAGGCTCAAATATTTCACATTTTGGAAAATAGCTAGGCACAGAATATTGGGTAGCTCTATCATTGAAATTTTGGTTTAGGAATGAGGAAAATCATAGAGAGACAATAGAGAAAAAGAAAAACATTTTTTTTTCCCTAAGAAATTCTACCAGTGGCAAAAAATCCCATGTTCTTGATGGTAATAAGACCTCAATCCTTTCGCTTGGCTTGAAAAACATGAAAAGTAGCAACAATAAAATACGATATATTAGAATTAGAAATAATGGGAACAAACAAACTATCAATTTAAGGCTTGTCTAAGTCTTGGGCAAAGAACATTTATTTTTCTGAACTACAGTACAAGAAATACTGGGCAAAGAAAATAGAAAAGAAAGGTGTGAAATTAGTTTCCTTCAACTAATTTCTAGGATGCCCTTTCGAGTATTGTACATGTACCCAAATTCCCTTTGTTTCAGGTAGTAAACTAGAAACAATGTCATCTCACTTATGGAAGAAGAAACAGATAAAACATTACGATTCCTTCCTTTCTTCTACCCATTGAGACATTTTCTTCCTGAGGACATATAATTTTCCACTAAAAAAAGAGAAACAAACCAAAACCAAGCCCTGGGCCTGAGATATCACGGAAAAAGTATGGTAACAGTGATATTTCCAATTAGAATATTTTAAAATTCAAATGAATATTAGATTTTTCTTTCAGGTAGTATTTTCAGAAACACAACATATACTAAAGATATAAGAATGCTGTTAAAAAAATTGTACAAAATACTGAGTATTCATTCATCTTATTTAAAAACATTGATAGCATTTTATTGATAACATTATTTATTGACATATTTGTTCTATGTTCCAATGTTACATAAAGGGCAAAGATTCTGTTAAGGAAGGCCACATAATAACAAAAATTTCAGAAATGTTTCCTAAAAGGATCTGATAAAAATTAGTTTTTGCAAAAGATACAAATTCTAAAAACACTGGTGGAAGGAGTAGGTAAATTACAATGTTCAGGATTTTTATTCTTTCTCCCTTGTTTTTTAGCACTAGACAGCACAATAACCTTAAGTCCTGCAGGGAGATGGAATGAAATTATTTTCAAGGTTTGAAAATTTTTGAAAATGCTTTCAGTGCTATCACTTTTGTTTATGCATATATATCAAGAATAGAAATTAAATACATTCAATGACATCTTATCATGTTCCAATATATAAAAACTATCTTGCAAAATATGCAAAGGTGGTTTATGATTGGAAAAAAAAGCCTTTATGGTAGCAATATGTAGATAAGCACAAGTAATTTGGAAAAAGCAAGTCAAACTAGGCTTGGTTTTGCTGACTCCATAAAAGTTAATAATACTATATACACCTTGAGGAAAATAAAAAGCGTATCTCGGTTTTGACGAACGGGGTGGGGCATGAAAGTGGACAAAGGGGTGAAGTGGCTTAAGTCTTCTTCCTACATTTATTTTTAAGCACACTTTATCAAGCATCTATAATGTGTCATGCGTTGTGTCAGGTCTGCTGTGGATGAGCAGGGCTGAAGAACAAAAAATATCCAAAGACAGAGAAGCGTCTGGAGAGAGACTCGGTTTAGACTGCTGAGAATTCTGATGTCAGGCTAAATTATGACAATAGCTGGCATTTATTTGGTGCTTGGCTCTTCTAAATGTTTTGTATATCTTGACAATTCTTTCAACTACTTTATGAGGTTAGCACTATTATTACCTCCATTTTATAGGTAAGGAAACCAAGGTACAGAGATATTAAATAACCTGCCCGGGGTCACACAGAGGTACCTGGCAGAGCTAGAATTTGAATACAAGGAAATATGATGTTATAGTGTGAATTTCTTAACCATGATGCAACACTGTGAATGGATTTCGCCTTTATTCTGCAGGCAATCAGAAGCTGTTTTGCTCTTGGGCTTAGTTTTATTTTTAAGCCAATTTCCTCACCTGTAAAGTAAGAATAACAATCAAATACCTACCTCACAGGGTTGTAGTGGGGATCATATAAGATAATATGTGCGAAATTGCTTTGAAAATTTACTTCAAATCGTTTTGAAATGTGCCACATGGCATTATGGATATTGTATTCAAGTAGTAAATATAAAGTGTTCAAATGAATGAAAGCTTCAGTAGTCGTTGTTTACCAATGGGTACAGCCTTATCAAAATTATCAGTTGAGTAGGAGCCTTGATTGAATGAATGAAAACAAATTGGTGAAGGAAGAGAAAATTTGGGTGAGGGGCCATGAGTGATGATGGCCACGGTGGGAACGTTACTGTGGACACTATGATCTGTGTAACACGTATGTTGAGTGCCTCTTCCGTAACAGGCATTTGACCAGATTCTATACATGTTCTCTGCCCTCGTGTGCTTGCAGTCTATGACCATTAAGCTTTGTATCACATCTCATGGCTCTTGAAAGGCTCTCAGAAACTTTATCTCATTTGATCCTATCATCCCTTGAGAAACTGCATGGGAGGTGAAATTATTCTTATTTTCCAGATCAGGAGTTTGAGACTCAGAGACCTTGAGTGACGTGCCCAGTTTCACACAAGTAGTATGCAGGACTGTTGGGACTCAAACCCAGACCTCTTGCTGTCCAGAACATCATTCTTTCTGCAATACCAGGCTACTTTATGTCATCATCATCATTGAGCACTTCCTGTATGCCAGGCATTGTTCTAAGTGCTGTATATGAATTAGCTCATTCAACCCTTTCAACAAACCCCTGCAGGATATACACTACATTGCTTCTCTGAAATATTAGGCTGTTCACCGATGTAAAATGATGTCCTTTGACACACATTGGTAGACTTCTCTTAGCCTAATATTATCTTCCGTGAGGATATTCAATTCTGTAATTAATGAGCCTGCACACTTAAGGAGGGGGCTGAGGGTGGGGCCTGGAGCAGAAAATCTTCCCCATCTGATGGGATAGTAACAGTGAGAGAGAATGTTCCTTCATGAGAGAGGGAGAAGAAAGATTAGCACTTTTCACAGATTGGAATCTTCTTCTCAATGTTCCTTCTATGGCAGTAGTAGCTTGTCCAGACTCCTAAAAAGTGAATCTCATGGCTACAGTTTGCCTCTTTCACATTCAAGAGGAGAAAAAGCTGAGATAACCCCCTCCCCTGATAAACTAGTCTGGGTCAGGGGTAGAACATGCAGAGCAGAAAATGGAACAAATGAGTGAGAGTGCTTAGCTAGAAACTTGAAACCTGGCACCCTTTGACCTTATTATTGCTAAATGTTCTTTTTAGAAACAGAAGGATTGTTTAAGATAACAGTGAGAACTTATAATTGATAACAATTAAACAGTCATAAGGAGGATAATAATTAAAAAATAAACTCTAGGACATTTATTGAAGCCTTCATGGAGGTGAAGTTCATAGCCTGTATTTAATAGCAATTTTCCAAAGGTACTTAATAGAAAAGAGAAACTATTGAGAAATTTGATCTTCTCCTCATTTTAACTCCCCAGCCCTGTAACCCTAGGACCTCAGCTGTGGAATATACACATGTCAAATCAGGTGACTTGAACTGGCCTGATGATTTATGCCTAGTCTTTTGCCAATGGAGCAATGAGAAGTGCATACTCCTTTACCCAGCAAAATGCCATATGAAAAGTTAATACCTACTTTGGAGAATCAGTACCTTGTCTTTTCTGATGGTACAATCTATCCTCACGCCAAGAAGACTTTGTGTGTTTGTATGTGTGTGTACACGTGTGTGCCTATTGGGTGGTGGAAAAGGTAACGGGTATGGGTTGAAGCAGGGAACCTGCTAGTTCTCCACGTTAGGAGTAAATTTTCATTTTCTTGATTCTATCATTTAATTCATTTAATTTTTCCAAAGGTATAGTTTTTCTTCTCACTAGCAGTATTCCTGAGAAATCAAAGCAACTGATTAATCACATCTTAAAAGCATTCAATTTATTCATATTAGAGAAGAGAAGGATGGAAAAGAAATAGCACACTTTCCGCTGAACAGGAAACTTCTTTTTGAAGTTCTTGAAAAAGTGCATCTAGTGATAAGCTGTAACAGCTGGGTGGGGCATTGAGATATTTATTTTATAAGTTAAGATAGGTAATCCAGATGCTTGACATTATTAATAAAAGGGAACTCTGTGGCCAAAATGATGGTGAGCATTCAAAGTGGATTTTAGTTAAAAAAAAAGAAAAGAGAAAAACTCCACACATTCTGTGTTTTAGTATGTTCTGGCTGTTATTACAAAATATCATAGACTGGGTGGCTTCAACAACAGACATTTATCTTCTCACAGTTCTGGAGGCTGAAGTGCATGTCAGGGTGCCATGGCTGGGTTCTGGGGAGGGCTCTCCTCCTGGCTGGCAGGTGGCTGCCTTCCTGCTGCGTGCTCACATGACCTTTCTCAGTGTCTGAACTAGGAGAGAGTGGGGAAAGTGAACTCTGGTTTCTCTTTCTCTGCTTATAAGGATACTAATTCCATCATGGGGACCCTACCCTCACGATCATCTCTAAATCTAATTACCTTCCAAAGGCCTCACCTCTGAATATCATCAGATTAGGAGTTAAAGTTTCAACATACGAATTGGTAGTGGGGGAAGGAATACAAACATTCATTCTATAACACTCTGAAAATGCATGTTATTATAAGGAAGAATAAATCACATAAAATAACTTAGAAATACACTTCAGCTTCCTCTGTAATCAATAACCAGTAATAACCTGTTAAAACACAATAGTTTGCCCTGGGGTTCTGTGTATGCTAAAGCTTCAGGATCCTTTTCTCTTCTCTCATGACTTTATAACAGTGTAGCACATGGACATTGCCTTTGACTTCCCAATATCTTTTCCACCTCCTCCAGTATGTGGCTTTAGTGGACTTCGACCTCAGCTCCAAGGTGGACTCTAATTTGCTGTATCCAATCACAGAATATCACTTCCCTTGCTGGTGACTGCTTAAGATCCCAGATGTAAGCCAATCATTTCATGACTTTCCTCTGGAGTTAGTTATTGATTTAGGATTGAAGGTGTGAGCTCCTTTGGCTCAATCAGATTGAGGAAGGACTTTTGTTCCATGACTGGGGAAGAGGCGTGCTTTATTTCCCTCTAGATATGAAAAAGGGAGCTTGTAGCCTTGATTATCACTGGCAATTATCTTGCAGACACAAAGTTGGAAAAAAGAAAAGAATATAGTTCCTTGATGATATCATTGACCTACTTGATCAACCAACAAAGATGTCTGTTCTTTGCTGGGCATCCATTTATTTGAACCAGTAAGTTTCCTTATAGACTTTTCAGGTACTTGCTTCAAAAAATGTTCTGACATGTACAAACAGTAGAAGTCTTGGTAATAAACATAGTGGATATAAAGAGAAACTAAAAATTCATGCAACATTTGCACCACTTTCTGAAAAAAACAAATTTAAATTTAAATAAATTTATATCTTTACATAGATTAGATTTCGCTCTCAGTACTAGAGGGTAGGGGTAATATCTAGGTTATCTTTGTGTTCACAGTACTTAATATGGAAATCAAATAACTTGTCTCTATTAAATTTAGTTTAACTAATTAATATGATATTTATTATTTATTTAGATAGCTTGTATTAGCTCAGTGGTTTAAAATTGTTTTGGAATTATAACATTCTGTTGCTCAATTTTGAGTAATTGGAACTCTCCGTGAACTCATAGCCTAGTGGGGGAGACAGATAAAAACAAACATTTATGATATAAAGCAAAAGACATAGAAATAAAATGCTTCCAAGGCCTGGAGTAAGGAGTACCTGGCTCTGACTGAAGCATGGTCTTATTGAGGAAATAGTTCCTAATGATTACATTTTTTTCTTTCCCTTTTTTTTTTTTTTTTTTTAGATGAAGTCTTGCTCTTTACCCAGGCTAGAGTGTAGTAGCCTCATCATAGCTCACTATAACCTCAAACTCCTGGGCTCCGAGGGATCCTCCTGCTTTAGCCTCCCAAGTAGCTGGGACTACAGGTAGGTACTTTCGCACCTGGCTAATTTTTCTGTTTTTTGTAGAAACTGGGTCTTGCTCTTGCTCAGGCTGGTCCCAAACTCAAAATCCTGGCCTCAAGCAATTCTCCTGCCTCAGCTTCCCAATTTGCTGGGATTATAAGTGTAAGCCACCACACCTAACCCCTGATGGTTACATTCTTAAGAGTTGTGTAATAGTTTACCTGGCAGGCATGAGGCATAGGGTCAAAGAAAGGGTCTTCTAGGTAAATGGAATAGCATGTACAAAAACATAGTTAAGCAGAAAAATAAATCATGGCATGTTTAGAAAAATCTAAGTAGTTTAACATTTCTGGAGAGGAAGAAAGGAGCCAACATTTGTTGAACAAGTAAGTTGTATTAGGAGCTGAGCTATATTAACATATTCTCTTATTTAATTTTCATAAAATCATTTCATAGATTAAGAATATGAGGCTGTATAACTTGGCTATTTCTGCACAGCTAGTAAACAGTGGAGCAGGATTTGAATCTGGATTAGTCTGGATCTATTATTCAAGGCTTTTCTTACTAAAATGTGATTCCTATCTGAATCTTAGGGTACATGTAGGCCATGGTGAAAGAAAAGGCTTCAAATTTAGGGAATGTCAGATATGAGGAGCCTTGCGTGCCTTACTAAAAGGTTTGGAGTTTTTGCTGTAGGTGACAGCATGGAGATGTCTAGTAGACAGCTGGAAACACAAGACTGAGGCAGAGATAATTTAGCTGGTGACTGGCAGTTATCACCTCTTTGTTGTATTCATCACATACCTGTAGTGAAGCATCCAGTAATAACATTTAAGGTGAGGAGGGAGAAGGCCAAAACAAAGTTTGGGGAACACCAATATTTAAGGGATATTTATAGAAAAGGAGCCAGAGAAAGAGATTGAAAGTGACTAGAGAGTTAGGAAGAATGCCAGGAAAGCATGGGGAGATGGAAGCCAAAAGAGTCCAGAATTTCAAGCTAGAGATGCCAGTTAAGAGTATCAAATCCTTCAGGAGAAGGTAACAGTTAATTAAGCTTTCATCCCTATCCCTTTTGTAATATAGTAAGTGATGAGTGGATGTTACTAAAAGACAATCATTGCCACTCGAGTTTATACAAAAATTCTTTCAACTGGACTGTTCACCCAATGAGAATAAGATATTTAGGAAACACCGATATCAGGAATCCTATTGGACTCCAAGTTGGAAGAGACCTTAGAAATTACCTATTCTCTATTTTATATAATGGATGAACTAGTTGTATACTTATGCCAACACTTGCCCATCTAAGTATATAAGAGGCTTATTCCTGATAACACTGAGGTTAGAGGCCTAGAAGACCCCTGAATTTTCTTGTTTGCATTGATCATTTGCTTTTTAGAATGTGTAAATAATAACAGCAATGAAAATTTACGTATTTATATTGCTCTTATGATACAGGTTTCAAAGCCCTTTCACAAATATTTATGATTCGATTCTCTACACAATCTATGAATTAGGCACAGAAATTAAGTGTCCCATTTTACAGATGAGCAAACAAAGATTCATTGAGGTTATTGTAAATTAATTTGAGGTCCCTTCGAGGTTAATTAATGAGGTTAAAAGAAAAAAATCATCTCTGATTCCTAGTCTTCTTTTAATCACAGTGCCATTAGATCGATGATTATATAACCTTGTGTACTGGTCTCTCCCTTTTCCTCACTTTTTTTTTCGTGTAATCCTTGTTTCTTCAACTCTGCAGTCATCCTCAAAGAGTGAGTTCCAGATTTATATCTCCTGTGGCTGAACCTAAGAGTAAAGATGGCCCATGACCAAGAGTCCTTCACATGTCAGTTACCTGGCATTTGGACCACATTTCCAGGCTTACGGTGGAGATTTAGAAATGACTGTTGCTTATTTAAGTGAGTGAGCTCTCCTTTATAGCTGGATAAAATGATGACATAGTTCTGTTTTCATAGCATTTAAGAGAGAGATTAAAGAGTCATCTGGGTAATTTAACCACTATAGAGAGTCAGTTGGCTGTGTCAGGCCTGTTGAGAAGATTTTCCTTTGGCTTGGATTCTCCATACAGTTCTCTGTCCTGGTCACAGTGATGAGACAGCTGCTCAGCTTGCCCTTCACAGTGTGCTAGAGGGAAGGTGCTGCAGAATGAGGATGTCCCATGCCCTCCAAACGAAACAACTGGTAAAGAAAAAAATTCATACCCAAAGATAGACATGACTTTTTATTTTTCTGACTTTTTTCCTTCTGTAATCTAAGAGCAGTGTTAGAATTAGATTTCAAGCTTTGACATTTAGATGTCTAGAGATACATTGAATTCATAACTTCAAAAGGAGAAGCTGTCCAGAAATGTAACTTCTATGGATAAAAACCTTAGGATGAACCTATCTCAGTGGCTATGCTTATGGTTTACAAGTTGGTTTTTACTGTTTTCACTGTGGGTCCTCTGCTCCTGCCCTTGGCTGTCCTTTTTCTCTTTGCAGGCTCTGCTCAGAGGAAAGAGTGAAACATCTATTCCTAGATAATGATGTGTCCATCTCATACATAAAGAGATTTGATCTCTTGCCCAAGATCATACTATGGTGTCCTTATTCAGCTGGCATCTCTCTCTGTCTCTCTCATACACACACGCGCACACATGTGCACACGCGCTCGCACACACACACACACACACACACACACACACACACAGAATGAGATCCTCATGTATACCATTATACCTTTAATAAAAGGAAAAGAAGGGAATTGCTTAAGCCTCTTTTAATTCTCTTTGCCTTTGTCTTGTCCTTTATAGATGTGCATGAAGTAAGTCACAGCCTTTAGATAAGAACACAATGCTTTCCTGCCATTCTATTTTATCTTGCATTCACTCATTGTCCTTTCCTTGACTTCTCCCCTTCCCTCTCATCATAAACTCGGCATCCACAGACGTGATCTGCTTGCCATCCCCATTCAAGCTAACCTATTTTAGTGCCTACCCACAATTTGGCTTTGCTGAGTGGTTAATCTGAATGAGGAAATATCTGCAAGGCCACTTGGCAAGACATGAGATTTTCCATTCTTTTTGAAAACTAACGAAAAGGCAATTATCGCCTCATACTGTTCTGGATCTTCCACAAAGAACCACTTTTCTACTTCCAGAACAGAATCTTCAGCTGCTGCCTTTTTTCCTCTCCCACTCCCTGAGTTCTTGGTCTGATGTTATCTGACCAACATTGAGACAAACTCGTCTTTGGGTCTTGAGAGGCGACTGCGTTTCTCAGTTAGGAACAGCCACTGTACAAGCATGAAAACATTTGTTGAGTGCTCTATGTGCCAGGAACTGAAGGAAGATGAGACAATCCCTGCTCTTTGTGAAGCGTTTCCTATATAGTAGGTGAGACTATCATGTAAACAAATACTGTGACTTCAATTTGAAAGACTCTCAAATCAAAAGAAGCTTATTCTAAATAAAAGGTAGTGAAAAAGAGTCTGTAACTATCTTTGGAGGTGATGGATAGGAAAGACTTTCTGGAGATTTGAGCTCTGTGACTAGATTTTGGAAGATGAGTAGCAGTTTGTCAGATGGAAAACAGAATGGAGGTGGGATGGGGGAGGACACGGAAGGACATGAGATTTGTAACAAAGGCAGGGATAAGTTCACATGGGTCTTTGGGGAACACAATCAGATTTTCACTTAGGAACATCCCTTTGACTCAGCCTAGATGATGGATTTGAATGCAAGTTCTGGGAAGAATGAGGTATCTATTTAAATTAGGGCTTGACAAGGTACTGCTAGGGACGAATCTGGCCCAGAAAGTATCTGTTTTTGTGAATAAAGTTTTATTGGAACACAGCAACACACATTTGTTTATGTATTGTCTGTGTCTGCTTTCACACTACCAGTGAAGGATCAAGTACAGTTGGTTCCAGGACCCCCATGGACACCCAAATCTGCAGATTCTCAAGTTCCTTATATAAAATGGCATAGTATTTGCATATAACCTATCCACATCCTCTTGTATACTTTAAATCTGCAGGCCTCAGCCCCCAGGCTGCAGACTGGTACCGGTCCATGGCCTGTTAGGAACCAGGCTGCACACAGGAGGTGAGCAGTGGGTGAGTGAGCAAAGCTTCATTTGTATTTTCAGCCACTCCTCATCACTCACCAATCCCCCACTTCCTGGTCCATGAAAAAATTGTCTTCCATAAATTTGGTCCTTGGTGCCAAAAAGGTTGGGGACTGATGCTTTAAAACATCTCTTATTACTTATAATACTTAAAATACCTAATACAAGGTAAATGCTATTTAAATAGTTGCTCTACTGTCACTCATTGCTTAATGACTAGAATACATTCTGAGAGAAACCTGCATCTATGGTATACCAGGGATGAGGAACCTTTTCATGTTGTAAGGTCGCATTAATTTAGCTGTAATCAAATAAGGCCACATTTAAGAAACTTCAATTAGATATACTTAAAAATGTACATTATTTTGTAAAAATATAACTACTATGTACTTAATAATTTCAAAAAATTAAAACTATTTGTTAATTTTAAAGTTAACTGACCTTGTAATGACTCTGTTGTGTCTGTTTTTTGTTGGAAAGTATTTGAATATTTGGTTGCAACATGGAGGTCCAGTTTCAGCTGATCCTCAAGATAGGTATTAGGCATTGGTGACCTTAAGGGTGTCTTGATTTGGGTTAGGCAGGAGGGTGTAGATTCGCAGCAACAAGTGGTTGAAAAGTAAGAAAGCATTTTTTGAGTATGTTGCCAAAGGTATGGGTATTCTACTACATTTTTTCATATTTCAATTGGATTTTTCTTAGCATCGAACAATAACTTTAAAATGCCATCTACTGAGAGCTCGATCAATTCTATTTATAGTTCTTTAGGCGCCTTGATGATATCAACTAGGTGAGGCTGAAATGCTAATTTGAGTGCCATGTCATGGTTCTGAAAGTCAGTGAACCTTTCATTATATTCTCCAATTAATAAGTCTATTACAGCTGCATGTTGTTCAAGTGATTCACATGTATCATCCTGCTCATCAATGACCTTTGCTAACTGGGGAAAATGTTCATCTGAAATTTCCTTTTGAAGAAGAAATGTTTTGAAAAATCTTTTTTTTGAAATGCTTGGATTTTTGCCACATATCATATATAGACTTAGTTTTGCCTTGCAAAGAAATATTCAAGTCGTTTTGATTTGACATGATATCACACAGAAATGCTGCATTCCTATAGAAATCATCTTTCAATAATTCACATTGCTGATTATGTTCTTCATAAAATTTAACTATCTGTTCTTGCAGAGATAAACTTTTGGCTAACACCTGTCTCTGCAAGAGCCAATGCACTTTAGAATGATATGGCAAATTCACACTGAATGTTTCATCATTCA
>NW_012151341.1:547278-604722 GCF_000956105.1 Propithecus coquereli | reverse complement strand
TGACATGATGGGCTGTTAAAAAGGCAGAATTAAAAAATATTGTTGAGCTATGCAACTATTCCCAAATTCCACCTTAAACAGAAACACAGTGCACCATTGTCAAAAGCTTATAACAGACTGGTATACTTGACCCCCATTAACTCTTGCAAACCAGCCTTGTGAGGTAGTGGCACCAGTCAGACAGGGAAAGTTAGAACAAAATCATGAGCATAGCAGCCATCGATTTAGCCCTTATGGCTGATTAATGTTCTAATTGTGCTGGTCAATCTGGGAGGATTATTTTGTTGACATTTATGCTATTCTTTGGTATTTTAAATATGTTCACTTTAAAAATAAAATGAAAACGTCATAGCTGAACAAAAATGTATTAATAAAAGGAAAAGAATTTGTTCCATAAAATTTGGATTCATTCAAAAGATCACACTTAAGGACTTAGAAGGCCACGTGTGGCCTTAAGGCTGCAGATTCCCCACACCTGGCATAGCCTATGGCTCCTAGGCTGCAAATCTGTATAGCATGTTACTGTACTAAGTACTGTAGGCAATTGTCACACAATGGTATGAATTTGTGTATTTAAACATAGAAAAAGTACAGTAAAAACATGATATAAAATATTAAAATGGTATGCTTTTATAGGGCACTGACCATGAATGAAACTTGCAGGACTGGAAGTTGTTCTGGGTAAGTCAGTGAGTGGTGAGTGAATGGGAAGGCCTAGGTCACCACTATAGATTTTATAAATTTTGTATACTTAGGCTACAGTAAATTCATTAAAAATATTTCTCTTTATTCAATAATTTAACCTTAGCTTAATGTAACATTTTAACTTTATAATCTTTTTCATTTTTTAATTGTTTGATTCTTGTAATAATACTTAATTTAAAACACACATTGTACAGCTATACAAAAATATTTTTTTCTTTATATCCTTGTTCTATACGCTTTTTTCTATTAAATGTTTTTTAACTTTTAAAACTTTTCTGTTAAACATTAAGATACAAGCACACACATGTCAGGCTAGGTCTATACAGAATCAGGATTAGCAACATCACTGTCTTCTACCTCCATATCTTGCCCCACTGGAAGGCCTTGAGGGGCAGTAACATACACGGAGCTGCCATCTTCTATGATATCAATGCCTTCTATACCTCCTCAAGGACCTGAGGTTATTTTACAATTTACTTTTTTTCAATATGTAGAAGGAGTACACTATAAAATAACAATAAAAAGTGTAGTATAGTAAATATATAAACTAGTAACATAATTATTATCATTATCAAGTATTTTGTACTGTACATAATTGTATGTGCTGGACTTTTCTACGACTGGCAGTACACTAGGTTTGTTTATTCCAGCATCACCACAAATATGTGAGTAACATATTGCTCCATGGTATTAGGTGATAGGAAATTTTCAGCTCCATTATAATCTTATGGAGCTACCATCATAGATGTGGTCTGTTGGTGACTGAAATGTCATTATGTGGCACATGATTGTATTGTGTTGTTTTTTAATTTGCATTATTTTTTATTGTTGTATTGTTATTTTTTATTTTCCCCCAAATACTTTCTATGTGAGGTTGGTTGAATCTGCAGATGCAGAACTGGTGGATACAGAGGGCTGGCTATAGTTGCAATACAGACTGTATGGCCCACAAAGCCCCAAATAGTTACTGTCTGTCCCTTTGCAGTAGAAATTTGCTGATTTAAATAGTGCATCAGTCATGGTAATAGATGATGGCTTGAACTAGTACAGGGGGACTAGAAAGGAGCTGGAGGTGCAAGAACTATTAATACTTAGGAGGAAGTGAGGATAGAATTTGGTGACTGGGTTGAAGGGAAGGGCAGCGATGTGAGAGACCCAAGAATCTTGGAGGTTTTCCTAGTTTCTGGATCTCCATTTAATATAGTTTTAGCAATGTGTCTTGCATAGATGTAAAAGAAGCTGTTTTTGTCCTCAAGGAGCTTCACATCCAGTAGAATAGAAAATGTGTACACAAAAATATTTACTACAAGGTTGAATATGATTAGGTCATGGAATTTCAGAGGAGAGAGATGATGTTTAGTTGAAAGTTTAGTGAAGGCTTACAGAAAGAGGAAACATTTGAGTTTTGAAGACTAGGGAGGACTTGGGCACAAGGATGGATGGCAGGAAGCACGTCCTGGAGAAAGAAGCTCAGGAGCACAGATACGGATCTGGACACCAGATGGGGAAAAGGCAGGGGCGCCAACTTTAGGAGCTTAGGCTTTGTTGGCTGGGCAATGGAGATCTGAGGGATTTGAGCAGGAGCTGTACTTTGGCAATGAGGGTAGTCATTTGAACAGGGAAGAGGCCAAGAAAGAAAAGGATACTTAAATTTGTCTTTTAACGTTAGCTTTGCTGACCCTCTCAGCAAATATCTGTCCTTCCTTCATGCTCCCATCACATTCCAGGACTCCTGGAATCAGAGCACTTATTACGCTGCATTGTAATTGTTTACTTGTCGATAGAACATGAGAGGTCAGGAACTGTGCATTTTACAGTAAGTATGGTGCAGTGGTTAAGAATTATCTGGGCTTGATTCTTATTTGTGTTAAAAAACTGTTTTAGTTTATTTATTTCTAATTGGCAAAATTGTATATATTTATCATGTACATCTTGATGATTTGAAAGATGTATACACTGTAGTATGGTCAAATCATGCTAATTAACATATTCATGACCTCATATACTCATCATGTTTTGTGATGAGAACACGTGAAATCTATAACTGTAGTCACCATTGACTCCTATTTGACCTATCCTCTTGATGCCTTTATTTCAAGATGCCTGGGCATAATAATTGTAACTACTTCTACAATTAGTAATAATTATAACCATTTGTTGTGATTATTAAATGATTTAATGTGTGAAAAGCACTTAATGCCTGGCAAGTGGGGGGGGGCTAATAAATGCTATTGATTTTTATTCCTAGTGCCTATCTTAGTGTTTGGAAAGTAATGAGGATTTTGTTGAACAAGTGAATTTAAGTGCCTCTAATGAGCTAGACGTTACACTGGTTATTTCGGATTCTCCTCACACCACCCCTTTGAGGAAGGTATTATTTCTAATATTAGAAAATATGAAGGACCTCTGATGCTAAATGACAGAGCAGGATGCAGAGAGGGACTTACCAAGCCCCGTTTAATGAGGAGCTGGTGGGAGGGAGAGAATTTGAAAAGATTAGGGTGATGGATGGAGAGAAGCCCTGGAAGCAATGGCGGGGGCGGGGGCGGGGGGGGTGTGGCACCAAAAGCACAGGTGAAGGGCTTTGATAGCTTCCCTGAGCCGACACGGAGAGAATACAGAGGTTAAACATGTAGGGAAGGGGAGGGAAAGATCCATTAGCTGAGCAGAAGCTGGGCGGGGTTAGGAAGCCTGTGGAAGAAGGACTCAAAGAAGACTTCAAGTCCTTGAGTGACTAGAGGAATGATGGTGTCATTTGTACAGGTAGGAACAGGCAGATTTGTTTTGGGGGGTGTGGATTTACAGATTTATCTTTCACTATAAAGGGTCTAATATTCCCCAAACACTGAGCAATGCATTGGAAATGTGGCCCTGGGGCTTGGGTGAGAAGTGAGGACTGGAGGCAGACATGCGTAAGTCCTCTGCCTGGAGATGAGGATTGAAATTCAGGGCATGGCATCTAGAAGCAAAGCACAGGGTTAGTCAATCCCAAGGCCGGTTCTTGACTCAACCACGACCCTGAGGCCTATCCCTGATACATCTTCGTTAGCTGATTTGTGACACTGGACTTTGTCATTGGGCAACAAAGACGTGGCAGGTACCGGGGTGCCAGCAGACATCTCTCAGGATCCTTTTGCATGAATGACAGTCGGTGGCTGGAGTCAGGTCTCTAACAGAGGGAAAGAGGAGATGGGAGAAGTGAAGATGGGTCTTGAAGTGTCAGCTCCTTCTTAGCTTTTGGTGCTGGCTACAGAGCCAAGCCTCCTGCCTATCCTGTACACAGAGCTTTGGAAATGAATTAAGTCTGCTTACAACTACTTCCCTTCTTCCCCACCGCCCCCCCACCCAAGAATTCAATGTAAGTGAACATATTTGGCCAGAGAGGGTCATAAACACATCATAAAATCTGACCTTTCCAAGAGGGGATTATCTATAAATAACTGTGGTTATCCCCGGGTGCTAGCATAAGCCTGGTGGAGGGGCAGAGGGGAGACCTATTTCCTCAGTTCCCTGGGCATGACTCCGAGAGGTGAGCGGCAGAAAGGCTTTGCAGAGGCTCACGTGTAAGCCCTTGCAGTCGTATACCCAATTTCCTCTGGCAGGGCCACTGCTGCTTTGATGGGGCTCCCTCTGCTTTGCTGAGCAATGGAATGCGGCTACTGGGAAAAGAATAAGATTTCTGTTTCTAAATATGTCACTGGTGAAGCTCCTTTTAAAATATTAATTGTGGCAACGTTGGAAACGCATGAAAGAACTGACAATCATGCTTGTTCAGACCACAGAAGGTTTAATTTCAAAATGCGGTTTTAAATTGCTATTTTTTTCTTCTGCCTGTAAGCAATGGATTCATCAAAATCCTTTCTTCTGAATAAAAGAAGAGCCCCTAATGGTGTCCATTCAGTGTCACTAGTGTGGAGGAGGTGAGTGGTACGAGAGAGGTCTGTATTATTTATGGTGAGCTGAGTCATGAGCCAAGCGCATTTCAGTGAGGTCCCCTAGCCGGCAGTGAGGCCAGAGCAGGTGCCGAGAGGAGGCAATGCAGACCCGTTGGAGCGGTCGCTAGCAGACCCATCCCCTTGGCTTTCCGTGATAAATAAGCATCTTCCCTGTTTTTAAAGACTCCACATGCAGGGATCACCACAGTTACTCAGTAACTATGCCGATGAAACGTTTGCTTGTTATCTAAATCGGTAGCTCATTTCCTCTTCGTAATTTCTGTTTAGTAATCCTGAATATATCTAGAATTAGAATTGTGGGATCCAGTGGCTGGAAGTTTTGTAAGCCTGATGGTGTGAACTAGATTGTAATTTCTTTGAGGGTAGGGACATAGTTCACGCCTTTTTTAAAACTCCAATACCCATAAGGGCCTAGAAAATGGTGTCTATAAAGGTGTAAATAAAATAGTGCAGATCTTATATCTTAATAGGAGAATATCACCGACTCAACCAGGTGAAAACTGGGTTTTGGGAGAGGGGTGAAAATATCTTAGATATTATAATGGTTTGAGGCCCTCCAAAATTCAAACCTATGTGACAAAATATGGTATTTATTTTATAGGGGTGATTAGGAAAATAATGTCTGGAAAGGTTTGGGGAGTAAAAGGGGCTTTAATTATTCTGAAAAAAAAGATTGAGCAGCACTGGTGGCTATAGAGGAGAGAGCCCTGTCTTTTGGAGTCAGAAGGACTTTATTCAGAGTCTGTGCTTGTGCCCACTAACCACCGGTGTTGCGTATCTCCCTAAGCTTCAGGTGTTGTCGTCTGTGAAATAGTGATCGTAATACATGGAGGTCAGTGACTTTATTCACTCCACTGTCTTATGCTCTGTACCTAGTACTGTGACTAGCACCAAGTCAGCCCTTAATAAGGATTCATTGAGTGAATGCATAAAGGAATGAATGATTCTCCCTCAAAGGATTGTTTTTTTTTTTTTTTTGAGACAGAGTCTCACTCTGTTGCCTGGGCTAGAGTGCCGTGGCGTCAGCCTAGCTGACAGCAACCTCAAACTTCCGGGCTTAAACAAACCTGCCTCAGCCTCCCAAGTAGCTGGGACTACAGGCATGCAGTACTATTCTTGGCTAATTTTTTCTGTATATTTTTAGTTGTGCAGCTAATTTCTTTCTATTTTTAGTAGAGACGGGGGGTCTCGCTCTTGCTCAGGCTGGTCTCGAACTCCTGACCTCGAGCAATCCTCCCACCTCGGCCTCCCAGAGTGCTAGGATTACAGGTGTGAGCCACGGTGAGCAGCCCAAAGTGTTGTTTTTGTGATTGAGATGACTGCAAATCTCCTTAGTACTTGGCACATTGGAGGTGCCCAGTAAATGACAATTGCCTTTCTCTGCCCTCTCTTTCCCAACTGTCCTGTACACACAGACTTCCTAGGGGAGGACATGAACTGGACAGGGCAAATGACTTTTCTAATGTCATAGAGCAAGTCTGGAACTCTGCTGAAAATTGAAGCAGGTTCTCTCAGCTCCAATAGAGCCTTATTTGATGAATTATCATGACAAATATTTTCTTGGAATATTCACTGAGTTCTCTATATTCTTGGAAAGAAAGTTCTTGCATCACTGAAGTATAATCAAGCCATATCTAAATTGATTTTGATTGGGCACCATCTGGATGCACTAAGCACAAAATCACATGCCTGGAGCCATAAGGCAAGTGCTCTACGCTGCCAATAAAAGTGTCTTGAAAGGGCTTTTGGGAAGCATTCTGAGGGGCAAACTGACACACAGCACCCTCTCCAGTGTAATACTCAGGAAATTCAGATAGGAGGGCTGGCGGGCACAGCAAAATGGTTTGGAAAAGCCCGTATGGCAAGGGGCTGGGTAAACGAGGATGCACTGTCGGTGTTCCACTGACAGTCTTCCCAAAGTTGCATTTATCAGCCCTACAGTGTACACAAATATATTCATCCAAGTATCATAAAATCATATTTGGGAAGGTAGAATCAGCTGTAAAGGTTTTCAAGCCATCAACTTCAGTGACAATTCAAGTAACAAGAGGCAAGTGTTCCTTTCTTCTGCTGAAGATCCTGCTTCCTTCTCATTCCAATTTTGTATTTAGCAGTGCTTTGCGCTTTTACATTTTTCAGTAAATCAATGTTGAGGGCAGAGACTATATATAAGGCTCTTTGTATAATCACCCTGTTCTCTTGCCTTGCATATAGTAAGTCCTCAAAAAATGAATGTTGAACAAATGAATGTATTGTACAGTTAAAGGGAAAAGAGGGCAGGTCTAACATTTATCACCTTTTATGTTCTAGGCATTGTATGGTGTACGTTACAGCTATTATTTCACTTAACCTTTATAATCAACACATAAGTAATCTGCTCAATGTCACAAAATTGTTAAGTGGCTGAGACTGGAGTCAACCAAGGTTGCTTCTCATTGCAGACTATGCTTATTAAGAAAAACCATTCTTTCAGCAGTTATGAGAATGCACCCCAAGGACCCCCTGCTATAGTGTAACTGACCAAAGACCCAGCTGCTGTTGTCTGACAACTGTCTCCACTTGTACACAGAGGCCATGCCTCCCACAGGTGGCTCCTAGCCAGTAGCTGCAGGCAGCAGGGATAATGAGGTAGACTGACTTTGGCTTAAGGGAAAACCTTCCTTGGGCTTCATGGCAGACTAGGACGGTTCCACCCAATATTCAATCCAGTATGGCTCTGTCACTGGGGTCAGAGTTGCATTATGATCTGATGGCTCTTCCAGCCTCCTCTGACTTCCTCTCTATTTTTCCTCATAGACATTTCCCCTAATACGATGCTTGCACATTTAATCCCCTTTTGGAAGCTGCTTTTTAGAGGACCCAATTAACAGTTCTAAATACTTTTCCCATTCCAAGCTGAGATTCTTAGCTTAATTTTGTTTTCATCAAACATTTCCCCAAAGCACTCCTCGTGTGAGAAGAGAGTGAATGTGTACTCTCCACCCCAATGGTCTGGGCCCTGCCACGAGTAAGAGATTTGTTGGAAGTTCATGCTTCATCTCATAATTACATGTCCAATGTCCGTTTTCATTATAAGATGACAAGCTGCGTGAAGTCAAAATCTGTGACTATCTTGTTCACTGCTATGTGCCCATTGCCTGGAATAGTGGCTGGTGCATAGTAGCTAAATAAATAAAATGCTGTCTGAATGGAACAAAATCTAAGAATTATTTTTCTATTTCATAATATAGTCGCGCTTGTTTCTTTTTAAGAAAACCCTTTTATCCTCAGCAAAATTGAGGTTTAAATGTCACTTTAAACACAATATTTAACCTTTACTCTTTAGCACATCAGTACATTCCCTGATAGTAAAAACATCCTTGTTTGAAAGTTGTGCATTAACTGATTTGCCCCAAGGTTGACATTAGGAAAAGAACCCAGTCTTTTCACCTCCTGGTTCAGCGTGGTTTCTTTTCTATGCACATTTTTCTTGTATTATTTCTTATTAATACAATGTACTTTGAGAACTTTTTCTTCCCACTTTGACATTTTAGACCTTTCTATTGTAATGAACTTTTCTCATATTGTTATTTTTCTTTGTACACATTCTGTTCCCTCCTAGCTTTATTCAACCTATGACTTTTCTCCAATTGGCTCTTATAAAATCATAGTCTAATATCCAAGATTCAATACTTACCTTTTAGTTTGCTTCATCTGGAAATTAGGGAGGGAAGACTGGGTTTAATCCTTGACATCGCTGGACATGTTCTCTCACTTGTGTCTGAATTGTAAAGCATAGATCTTTCACTCCATCTTTTTTTTGCTGAGGATGAAGTTTTGTTCTTACTAAATTTTGGAGAAAGGCCTCTTTGTGGTACAAGAGGTCATGCTAAATAATGTTGTTTAATTATCCTCTCTCCTCTATGCAACCCTAACACTTGGAGATGCTCAAAATTTTCTCTCCTGCCATAACCGAGGTGAAACAAAACGAGGCAACTCCTCTTTAGTTCTGGCTAAAATCCTTGTGGGCATTCTTGATCCCTTCCTCTCATAACCCTCATCTGATCTATTAACAATTACTGTTGGTTCTGCCTTCAAATGTAGCCAATTCTCACCACCTTCTCTGCTACCTTTCTGGAACAAGACCCATCTCCAGTCTGCGTTATTTCAGTAGCCTCCTGACTGGGGCCCTCAATTCCACCCTTGCCCCCCTTACAGTCTATCCTCAATACTTTCAGCATGTAAGAAAGATGTTGTCAGTCTGCACCAACCCTCCACTGAGTCCAGAGTAAAAGCCTGTGTCCTTAGAGTGACCTCCGAGGTCCTACTCAACTCTCTGCATAAGCCTCATGATCTCCTTTTGCTCTGCTCCAGCCACATTGGCTTTCTTGCTATTTCTTAAAAATGACAGCCATGTCCCCAGCCTCAGGGATTTTGCATATACTGTCTTCTGCCTCGAAAGCTCCTTCCCTGGGTATCTGCATGGCTTATTCCTTTACTTTCTTCGGGGTTCTGCTCAGATGTCATTATCTCAGAGCAGACTTCTTCTGACAGCCCATTTAAAATTGCAAACCCTCTCACCTCTGACATTCTTGATCTCTTCTCTTTATTTTTTTCTTCATAAGCATAAGCCTTACAATCATCTGAAAACCACTTATTTGACTTATTTAATTAGTTTTTTTTTTAAGTAGGTCTCTTCCCACTATATAATAAAAGCCTCATGAGGGCAGAAATTTTTCATTTGTTCACTGCAGAGTCCCCAGTGTTTAGAATAGCCCCTGGAATGTGCTAGGCATTGAATAATTATTTGTTGAATGAGCGAGTCCGTGTTCTGCCTCCTCACTCATCCTTCATGTCCCACCTGGAATATGAAACTGTTACCTGCTCTGTGAAAGCTTCCCAGCAATTAAACCCAACCACGTGGACCTTCCTTTTAAATGGAGCACTTTGGATATACATCTTTTATAGCATTGATCTGTGGTATATATTTCCATAAATTTCCTTGACATTTTCTTCCTAAATCATGACCAACTTGAGGGAAGTAATGATAATTTATTAATCTCTGTACCCCTAGCATTTAGAACAATGCCTGGTACACAACAGTGGTTGAATAAATTAGTGAATGAGTAGCTCAAAAAAACACAAAGCTATCAACAAATATGTTTCTACTTTAGGGTGGTAACTGGTGCATGACTATCATCATTGTTAGTGATAATAGCAATGATAGTCACTCCTGAACCTGAAATGGAGCATCTCCAAGATGTCTTTGAAGGGTATGATTAGGGTTAGGTTCTTTGCTTCTATCTCATTATGGCAAAGGATTAGATGGCTGAAAGTTGATTTTTGGTACCACTGGCTAAGACAATTTTCTAGTAAATTGTCCTATGAGGCAAATCTGAGAACTTGATAAAATAGTCAAGACAAATAAATAATTATCAAGATCAGTCAAACACAAAGGCATTATTAGCCATGTTCTTAAGATCACGTAGGTCTGACAAGGAAGGCACTGGGATCAGTATGTGCTGTGTTCTGGATGTGTCCTTCCCAAATTTATATGTTGAAATCCTAAACCCCAAAATGATGGTTTTAGGAGGTGGAGATTTTGGAAGGTAATTAGGTCATGAAAACAGAACTCTCATGATTAGGATTCATGCTCTTATAAAAGAGATCCAAAAGAGGTCTCTGAAGAAACAATGATGTCTGTGAGGATACGGACTTCACCAGACACTGAATTTCTAGTGCTTTGATATTGAACTTCCCAGTCTCCAGAGTATGAGAAATAAATCACCATTGTTTATAAGACACCCAGTCTATGGTATTTTGTCATAGCAGCCCAAATGGACTAAGACAGTATAATTAGATTATTCTGGCAAGATTTTTCTTCCTTGATTATTTTATTTTTAAAGAGAGGCATTTCTCTCAAGAAACAAAGCACTGGAGAATTTTTTTCTGGTATTTTTCTATTTAGAAAAAAAATCTATAGGCATAGAAAACATATGCAGTGACATATATATTTAATGAGTATTTGAGGTTGCTATTACATAATGAAGGCCAGGGAAATGAAGCGTTACAAGCTTTGATACTACCAATAATCTTAGAAGATTTGAAAGAGTGCTACTGTCTATGTGGCAAAGGAAATGACACATGTCTGTCTGCCAAAGGTTGGCGTAAGGCTGATACAGTATTTCAGCATAAGTGAGTAGGAGAAGGTAAAAAAAAAAATGCCATTTTGATTTTTATAGTTCAACAGGAGCACATATTTATTTGGTTTTTTTTAAACCTGGTTGTTGCTAAGTTTCCCCCAAGAGAAACTAAAATCTTTTCCTTTGCAACAGACAATTACTAAGGTTAGGGTGAGGAAACACCAGAAAACAACCAGAAAAGAAATTCTGTATTTTAATGGTGCTCTACTTTTCCATTTTCTGCCTATTAAAAATTCAGCTTCTGTTGAGCGCAGAAAGTGAAAACATACCACCTCACTGATGTATTTAATGAAGTGGTCCTTAAAACAGAAGAATACATTGTGATCTGAAAATATTCCACCCAGTTATGAAAGCAAATGGTCCCTTGCCAAGGGAATCAGCTATAAATTCAAGAAAACTCTTTGCATGGTTCAGTGGAGGCATTAAATCTGTGTTTTTCAGCAGCAAAATTTGTGGGGGGGGTGTGTGTGTGTGCATGTGTGTGTGTGTGTGTGTGTTTATATATCTATATCTATACCACATATGGATCTTTGCTTCTTATATTAAAAAAAAGCAAAAAGAACAAAACACCACCAATAAAAGACACTGTCCCAGATGGTGTGCCCATCCATGTGGATAAGTGTTGCTGAGAAGACTGAAGCACACTCTGTGTTCTGTGTTCTCCCTGCTGGGCACCCAGCCCTCGGGTGACCCTCTGCTGTCCCTGGTCATGCTTCCTGTGTGTGCTGCTGTCTGTTCACCCCACAGTCTACAGGCTTCATGTGTTTCAAAGATGCTGTTCCTTTTCTGCTTGCTGCAAACCAGGTTGGTCGGCTGCTGCTTCTCCACGGTGACTGAGCTGTACCTCCGGGTAGCTCCCACTCTCATCACAGTGACTCTGCCCCTTCTGTTGACTATTTGGCCACTGTTTGACACTGAGGCTATAGTCATTTCCCTGATTAATGAGAGGCATGGCATGTAGGGATACTAATGAAGTGGCTCAGTAAGTTGCATGTGAATTTGGCATGATATTTGGGAGTCACAGTGACAAACTACATAAGGGGCTAGCTTCTCTGGGATTCTTTTAAAGGCCTCTTTCCTGATCTCTCAGACTTTATACCTCTCTCTATTCTCACTGTTCTTAAATTTTTGCCTACTAGTGGTAATCTTCCTAAAAACTCAACCAAAAAAATATAATACTCTGCTAAAAACAAAACAATTACCGATTGAACACAATCTAATCCCTTAAGCTTGGCATTCAAGGCTCTGTACTTATGTACATGATACAAATAGCTCCAGTAACTTTTTAATCTCTGTGTCAATAAATGATGACAATAACAATACTATTGTGTGGTTTTATTGGGCCTTATTAATTATAAAGAGCATTCACTTTCATTGTCATAACAAGCTCACTGTTCCCAGCCCTCATATAAGGAAGTCAAGCTTTAAGATATGCTAGCACACATTTGGGAGCCCTGAGTCGGCCTCAGAACACTTTGCAGGAACATTCAGGAATTCTGAAGAGCTCCATTTGGCATTCATTTGTAAAACTTAAGGATCTGAATAATAACCCAGAGATTGGAGTTATGTTACACTAGGCCAAGGTTCTCTATATTTTTCCCACTGTTGCTAAGTAGATCGAATACCCTAAACTGATTACTTGAGTTTATCTCACTTCCTTAGCAATGTGGACAGACTCCAGGTGTTCCCTAAGCTTTTCCTCATTTAGACATGTTAAGAACATCCTCTCTATGGAGTGTCGAGTCCCCTGGACGCTGAGGCCTGGCTGTAACGATTAGGCATTTGTAGCTAAAAGTAATTATTGCAAAATAATCCCAACCGGATGTGCCATTTTGATTGTATCGTTATCTTGCCACAGCCATGATTGCTCGTTAGAGTCCTAAGGGGTGAGGAAGGTGCTTTCATACTGGATGCAGATGCCATTGTCACCTTTTCTTGAGAAGAAAGCCGGCAGTGATGCAACTCTGAAAACTATAGCAAAATGCTGAGCACGTAATATACATTCAATAACTATTTGTGGGATGCTGAAACAAATAGAAACACTGAAACATTTTCTCTATGCCTTTAATGGTGATGAGCATGTATCACTGCTTTCTGGAAAGCCTTTATCGTCTGTACTTAATCACCCCAGGACCAATGCTCTCAGATTCAGAGGTTTTGCATACTTCTTGGACCCAGGCCGAGGTCTAAGTTTAGGCATTCTCGTTTTGTCAGTTTCCCTAAAGCCCTGAGTGTCAAATGAACAAAAGAGGATGAAATAATGTGGGGACAGCTAAAGTGCTGCTCTGTGACTTCAGCATTTCTATCCCTACCACGCGGCAAATGGAATCATCTTACTGGCAGGAAAGAGGGGCTACTGTCATTGAACATCTTATACATGGCAGTCCAAGGGTAAGCTCCTTACTTGCTTGAACTTGGATTTTCCCTTAAACCTAACTAGGCAGGAATGATTATTCCTTGATCTATAGACAGTTCAAATTTGCAAAGCTAGTAAGTGGCAGAACTAGGATTCTCTTCAGCCACACCTGACGACAGTGCCTGTGAGTTCTCTAGCATGTCACTCTGTTTTGTACTGTGGGTGTGGAGAGATACAGGAGGTGAATGGAGTGCCGTGTACTACGCAGAGTTGATCTTGACTTCTGCCAATAGCTCTAAGAGGTTGATGTTACTGTTCCCATTTATGGATGAACAAACTGAGACTTGGAAACTGTGAGTAAATCCTATCCAACTTTCTATACTAAGATTTTACTTGGTGGCAGTTTTTAAATAGCTACAGATTACTTCAGCGGTGGTATACTGTATGAGTTTTCATGACTTGGCTTGTGTACATATGGATGTTCAATGTTTTCACAAGGAAAATCTTCACAGGGTGGATAAGAGAGTTTATGCAATAGGAGAAAATATGGAGTTGGACAGTAGTTGACAGGCCACCTTTTAAAAATAATAGTTTAAAGTATTATTTTGGGGCTTAAAATTTGAATGTGCACCATTGAACGTAAGTCAAGTAGTCCATTATGTTTTATTTATTTATTTTTAACATGCCTTGGGCCTTCTGTATGAGAAAAAAGCAGAATGAGACAGTGAATGCATGCTTTATTGGAAATAGATTTTCAGCATCTAGGTTTGAGTACAGGACAAACTGGTACCAGAAAGATCGTCTTCATAGAATGAATTCTGCTCTGCTTGAATCAGTACTTGAAAATGAGACCTTCTCATCTGAGAGGCTGGTGGTACTGCTGTTGCCCAGCTGTTTACAGATGTTTTCACCCAGTGGGAACTTCACCCGGACTTATTAAGTTAATGGCTTGGCTGTCACCTTGTGATTTATCAGTGAAATTGCTCCTCTGAGTGCAGAGTATATAAAAAGGTGGTCAGCTCATAACTCATGCTGTTGCATAGCAGCAATGATCTTGGATAAGACAAACCCTTCAGAAATCAAAGCTGCTAGTAAAATGATAATGTTTTGTCTGCTGTTGCACATGCCATGATTCAGTATCATGGATAGTGTGGCAGAAACTATTCGGATGTAATTTAACCTTCATAAACACAGGATGTGTTCATGGAAATCATGAGAAATTATCTGGCATGTTGGATTTTGCTTTCTGGCATCTCGTGATCCTTATGCTCTGCATAAATTACCAGGTTAGGGGTTTAGTTTGGGCTTTAAAAAGCAGATCATGCTTTTTCTATCTGCAGTGACATTGGATTATAGACTGACATCTGAATGTGTCAGAATAAAAGCAACTCAGAATTTGGGAGGATGGTTGGATTATGATAAAGCTTTCAGAATACTCCAAGCACTTCTCCAGCAGCCAAAGGATTTTCAGGGCCATAGGGACACAGAGTAATCAGCTCTAATTCTTTTCTCTCTCGCTTATGGCCTCTGAAGAATCTTAATAATTAAAGAGGTACACCATCAGAAAGTTTTTAGAACTTCCCCATGACTGCTTGTTTTGGGACAGAATCCAGAGAGAATCAAAAGGAGCAATAATTTTAAAAGGTTTTAAGACTAGCGTGTCTATGGTAACATCCTGGTTGCTTATTTGGAAGGCAGGAATTAGACTACCGGGCTATAGATGGATCCATTAGTGTGTCCTTGCCTGTAAAGACTGTGGCGCACCCACCCCTGCATGGAAAGAGACTCACCCATTTTAAACCACCCGCAAATTCTTCCCTTGGTTTATTCAGGACTTCTGCCTACATTTACATGTTTTTCTCTTACAGACCACACAGCACTTCCTGTGCGGCAGGAGAAATATGGAGAATGTAGCACATTTGCTTTCTACTGGAATGGGTTTATTCTGTCCACATTTCCTTCAGTTGCAAAGTCTGATCATTTCCATTTCTTAGATGTATTAGGAAAGGCTCATCTAAGAATTTAAGTCAGATTTGTTAAAACAACTTCCAAAGGATATCTATAAGTCAGGTGGCATTTGAATACACAATAACTTCTTTAAAATACGTTTGCCAAATGGATTTATTATTACATAATAAATGACAGTAATTCTCCCTACCGTGGAGAAGGATACAGTGGTCTAGCTTAGCCCATTTCTATTGAACAGGTAACTCTTTTAACTGGATCCTCTTATTCTGACTGCATGCTTAAAGTGTGCTCAATTGCCTTCCTATATGGCCCCCCTAATTGTTCCCATGTCCCGGTATTCATGCCCTTGTTTAATCCCCTCGCCTTGAGTGTGGGCTGGACCTAATGACTGGCTTTTAACAAATAGAATATGGCAAAGTGATGGGATTATCACTTCTGAGATTAGGTTATAAAAGGCTGTGACTTCTGTCTAGTTGGTACTCTCTGGCTGTCTCACTCGCTCTGAGGAAGCCAGCTGCCATGTCTTGAGTTACACGGTGGAAAGGTCCATGTGTCAAGGAGGTAAAACCAAACAGCTTCTGGCCAAGAGCCAACACGTTGCTGAGGCCCTTAGTTAAACAAGCTGCAAGGAATTATTGAATCCTGCCAACAACTACTGAGATAGCTTGGAAGTGCATCCTGCCCCAGCTGAATCTCGAGATGACTATGGCCCTGACCAATGCTTTGCAGTCTTGTGAGAGACCCTCCTGAGCTGGAAAACCTAGTTAAGCCATACCTAAATTTGTAACCTCATAGACACTGAGATAATATTAATAAATGCATGCTGTCTTAAGTGGCTAAGTTTTGGGATAATTTGGTATACAGCAACAAACAACAAATACACCAAGCAATAAACCAATACTACCCCCTCTCTCCTCCCTTCCTCCCACCTCCCCCTATTTCAAATATAGTTTAAGCATCTTCCATGTGCCAGATATTATGGTAGGCATTGTGAATGCAGCACTGGACATGGCAGATTGGCTAGGACAGGACGTCAGGGCTGTACTCACTGGGCTTACATGCTCATTGGGGAGGCAAACATTGAACAAATAAGTCACATAAAAATAAAAGTAATGAATACTTTGGAAACATGACAGGGAGTCTTGAGTTATTCCAGGAGAGGTTGGTTATCAGGGAAAGCCTTCTCAAGCCATGAAGTGTGATTGGGATGATTTTAATTGGATTTCCCATCAGTTATGCCAACTGGGAAAGTAGTTTCTCCCTACACTCCCCAGAGGGTATCCAGCCACCTAGACGACTAAATTTCTTACTGTAACGTGATATATGACATTTGAGGATATTGCTAAAAAAGACAAATACATGGGCTATCTGCTGATGCTCAAAAGCTTTTCTTTGTTAAGTAAATAATTCTTGTGTATATATCATTTTACCTATTTTTTACTGAATTTATTGTTTTGAGTGCTGGTTTCCCTCCACTGTTCCCCCATCCCCCCTGATGCTGTATCTCTATAATTCAGCAGGAAGTTCCTATGATTATATGTTAAATTATAAATGGCTAGGAACTTGAGTGTTGCAAGAGCAAACATGATTGTTGATTGTTTCTGCCCCCACTTTTTTAAGAGAAAAAAGAAACTCCCAAAGGTCATCTAATAGCTGTGAAGGCCACTTCTATCAAAACATACCGTTGAGTTATATGAGGATGGCAGCCTGTGTGTATTTATTTTCATAACATCAAACTCAACCTATAATATCCTTATTGTTTTTCCCAATAATCCAAGGCCCTGGAGTTTCACAAAAAGGTCAGTGTGAAAGGGCACCAAGATTCAACTTAAATTTGAAATCTCTGAGAAAAGTCAAGGTAAATGGGCTTAGAGCTATGGATATGTCCAATTCTCCTAATAGTGAAAGGTGATTAAATGACACTGATGAGGGTGATAAGAAAATGAAAAAGAAGGAAGTTTATTCAACTGGGGGACAAAAAATTTTTTTAATGAGAGAAAAGGACAGAAAGTAGTTGGTAATGTCAAAATTATTCCTGATGACCAAGGTTGTGAGATTTCCTAGAGTCTGATATAATGAAAAGGTTGCGGCGAAGCCTCAAAGCAGTCTGGCAAACAAGTGTGGAGCAGACACAGTGGCTGGTCCTCACTAGTCATCTCTGGGTTCTGGCTTTGAAAATAAGAAAAACATAAGTGCAAGAGAGGACCCCATGATTCCAGATTAGAATGGTCTTCTTGGCAGAATTGTATGCAAAGCTAATGTTTCTCAGAGTAGACCAAAGGGTTGTTGAACAGGGGAGGAAGAGAAAAATCAGAAAGCTATAGGTGCTAGCACAGGCAACCGTTCTTCTGACTTCTGCCTAGGAGCTGGTAAGTTCTCTACTGAATGCTGGCAGGTTATTGTTTACAGAGAGGATTGAACTATGAATATAATTACACTATAACCACATGAGGACAATAAAAAGCAAGATGGTGTCTTGACTGTAGAGAAAATTCTAAACTTCCTTAATGAGTTTCTTGGTATAATTTTTTGTATTTGTTTTTGCTGCTCAGGGAAGAGTAAGCAAAAGTTGATGACTATCGGAGGACGCGCTAGATGAAGAAAGCACATAGAGAGGTTCCATAATGCAGCATGGTTGCATGGTTACTGTGTAACTGTGGTCAAGGTGATGGAAGTATTGTTGGAAATCTTTTGGTTGAAAATAACAGAGAACATGACTCAAATTACTGAGATAATAGATATTTTTTTGGCTCTTGTAACTGAAAAGCAAATATATTAAATAGATAATCCTACATTGAGCAGCTTGATCATAGCCGGGTTCTCTGAATGGAAGATGACCGCCAGTGCTTCTGGAGGCCCTGAGTATCCTTGTGTTCTTGTTTGTGTACACCAAGAAGAGTTTGTCAATGGAAGAACCAGGGATCTTCTTTTTGGAGGCCTCTATCAAATGTCTCATTTGTTATTGCCCTGCATTGGGTACCAGTTCCATGTCTAACTTAATCACTATGGACACGGGAATAGATCTCTTGTTTGGCTGAAACCATTCAAGGTCCATCCCTGAAGCAGGAAGGGATCAGTTTCCCCTTGAAGTACATTGACTAAATGAGGAAGGATTTTATACTTGAACAAAACTCAGGATACTATTATCAGACAGAAAAGAAATGGATGCAGGGCATCAAAACTCAACAAAATCCTCTGTAATGGGCAAGAAGCTCTTTCACATTGAGACAGAAGGTGTCTACGGTTCCCTCAGCTTCTTATATTTGGTCCAAGTAGAATGAAGTTATGACCCTTTACTATAGCCCAATAAAGGAATAGCTGTTTCTCCTGTGGCACAGCCAATGAGTTTAGCCTAAGAAGGTCAGGAGGTAGTTTGGGGACAGTTGGATTGGTATTTAGGAAGGCTCTGGTTCCTAAAGAAGAGCAACCACAAATTTGACATGTGACTCAGACTTTTAACTCTTATGGGCTTCTGGAGTCAGTGGCTTCTGGCTTTAAACATCTGGCCTTCCTGTGAGATGGGTGGGTGGGTGGGTACACGTGGTCTAGGTATGGGTTATCTGTTACAAGCCTCTGAATATGTAGGAACGTAGAACTTCTTGGCATTTTTTTTTTTTTTGAGCTATGAATAATCCAGTGGCTGGTAAAAGGAACCATAGGCTATTATTTCTTCCACAAATGATTGAGACAGAGCCATAATTAATCAACAGTCATACAAATGCCAAAAACTGGTAAAGTGGTTTAAATAGGAGGGAAGAAATCCTCCACATCAACCCACAGGTGACCTTCTACAGAGAAAATGGGTTTTATGCCATAAATAAACATAAGTATAATGAACAGGAAGTGGCTCGTTGTTAAAAAAAAAAGAGATCATCTGATTATCTCTTGCTGATTATATAAATGCCAGAGAGCAATTTTAAGTATTCTAAAGATAACTAGAATAATTTACAAATGCCTTTATACAGAGCAGCAAAGGAGCAGTATGCACATTGAAAAAGCATGCTGACCTTGCCAACAGACCTTTATAAATTAACTTGTGAGAAAGAGCACAGATTCTGTTGTACCATCCTGTCATTGACCAACACATTAAGCAAGAATTGGTAGCTAATTCTTGATTTCTGAGTAAAAATATAAAGAATGCTTTTATAGGAAACAGATGCAATTAAAACAGAAAAATCTCATCAGAGTGTTATAATCAGTTGTAGGTTTTCCACCATGAGTTCAGACTCTGGAGTTAGATATTTCTGAGATCAGTCTCAGTTTCAGGACGTAAGGTCTTGAGGTTTTGGCATGTCACTGAAAATCTCCAAACCTTGGTTTATGCATCTGTAAAATGGGAAGTAACAGCATCTGCCTGATAGACCTGTGGGAATTAAATCAGGTAATGTATATAAAGCACTGCGTATAACGCCTGGCACAGAATAAGTGCTCAAAGCCTGTTGTCTCTTAAAGAAAGTATCTTCTGCTTTCTAGCTCCTGTGCCAGAAATTGCAGGAAATGTCATACTTCATGGATTGATGTTATAGATTACCCAGTTTCTCATGACTCACCTTCGCCCACTCAGTGAGCAGAAATACACATCACTACAGGTATAGTTGACCTGGTTTTGTTCACCAGGATTTCTCTGTGTCCTGCACAGAGCCTGGCCCATAATACGCACCTAGTGAATATTTGTTCATTAGGTGATCGACTGATTGACTGACTGATGGGTTGTCTGGGTAACTAGGCAGCTGCTCTGGCCTGCTGGGTGGTATAGATGACGCAGCTGGTCCCAACTCTGGTTGAAGGGAGAAATGTGTTGTTTTTGTTGTATGTTTTCCTTTTTACTGCTTGGAGTTTTGACCAGGCTTGAGTGTTCTCCTTAGTCTTCCCACCTGAGCCAGTCTTACTCATCTATCTCCTTTACCCTCTTTTTTTACACTCTTTTTTTTTATTTTTTATTTTTGGAGACAGATTCTTGCTCTGTCACCCTGAGTAGAGTGCAGTGGCGTCATTGTAGCTCATTGCGACCTCGAACTCCTGGGCTCAAGCCATCCTCCCTTGTAGCCGGGATTACAGGCACAGGCTGCCACGCCTGGCTAATTTTTCTATTTTTTGTAGAAACAGGGTCTTGCTATTTTTCTCAGGCAGGTCTTGAACTCTTGGCCTCAAGTGATCCTCCTACCTCAGCCTCCCTGAGTGCTAGCATCACAGGTGTGAGCCACTGCGCCCAGCCCCTTATACTATTAGTGCTTTCAACATCGTGTTCCAAATATGGTCTTGGCAAAACTGAGAGCAAATGTCCTTCAACCATTGCTGGAGAATATTTTGCTGACTAGAGAAAAGAGTTCCTGACCTTTCATTGCTTTCCTACCTTTCAAACCAGAGATCTTTGCTTGAAGAGGATGATGTTTATAATTTTATTCTTTCTTTTCCCAGTTTCTGCAGCAAAGGAAAGAAGCTGCCATTTCGAAAATGAAGCTGTGCTAGATGCTTTTCCATAAATTACACAATTTAGCCCTCTTCATATCCTGGGGTAGGTAGCAAATATTAATATTTTTATTTTATAATCCAGGAAACTGTGTCTCGGAGAACCTAAATAAATTGCTCAAGGTGAAAAAATAGCAAGAGCCCAAACTGGGATTCAAACAGAATTCTACAAGGTCACAAAGTCATGCTATTTCTACTTGATTCCCTGCCTCGTCTGTATTATGTGCTTTTGATTATTTTCATCACATACTCTAGTTATATTAAAGCACAGGTTAAATGTTGCACATTCTTTTATGCCAATGTTTCCGACTTTGTTAAAAATATTTCCCCTTTTTTGAGAGCAGAGATTTAACTGGTATTCTAAAAGTAAAATGAATCTCACAAGACCTTAGGGAGAAACTGTAGCATGAATGTAAAAGCATAGAATTTGGGATTAGACAGACATAATTATCAGTGTCCCTGAGAAACATATATGGTCATCTTTCTTAGCTTTAGTTTCTGCATCTGTAAAATGGGGATGTTAATACCTCCCTCAGAAGGGTTTTTGAGGGCGATGTGATATCATGCATATAAAGCATTCAGCAAGGAACCTCAAACGGTGAGCTCCCTTCAAGAGTCGTGGCTCTGATCCGAGTAGCATATGGCAGGTTGAGGCATTTTCCAACTGCACATCATCCTCACGTCTCAACTCCAAGAAAAAAGGAAATAGGTATGGCATGGCATGAAGACAGGAGAAGAAGCACTCATTTCCCAAGTTTTGGTTTTGGTGCCTAAATTTTTTAGTAGCTTCTTCTGGATGGCAGATGTCTTCAAAAACTTGAACTTCACAGTTGCAAATCCACTAAGAATGAATACAAAGTGGAAACAAAGATCCATAAACATTCCAGCAACCTGTGAGGCCAACTAGTTTTACTTCATCTGTCAGTTCTAGTTTTCTTCATCTCTCAGCTCACCTAGTACTGAACGTGAGCTATAAACTAGTTTTACTACTTTAATAAAAGTTGTTTCATATGTTTGACCTTTAAAATCACAAATGTAAGTAGAAAAATTCTCCTTTTTTCCTTTCATAATAAACAGCAAAATACTTCTGTATCTATAATTAAGAAACTTGAGAATTGTTTTTGAGCACAAAAAAAAAAACCCTCTTTATTTAACATTTGTCTATAGCAAGATAAGAGAGAGAGCTTATGCACATTTTTGATTTTAACAGTTTGTCTATTTGTCACATGAATTTCTTTCTCTCAGCCACTTTATAGGCCACAAAGTTGGAGGCAGAGTGAGAGTTTCGGAGAACAACAGACACGTTTTTAGTGTGAAGAAGAGTACACTTTCTCTTATCTGCCTCACTTTGGAAAACGATAATACCCTTAGTAGGTGATACTCACAGACCCAGTACATGTAATTCAGGGCTTTAAGAAGGGCTTTACGCTTTCTGCATAAATGAATCTGATTCCTTGGAATGTTCCTCCCTATTAGCCACAGGTCCTGGCTGGGGAAACTCCTAGCTTTCAAAACACAGCTGAGATGTCACCTCTTTGGCTCTTCCCTGGACCATGACCCAGATCACCTTCCAGGAGGGTCATTTCTTGGTGTTCTATACCCTCCCATATCACCATGTGTGTGCCTCTAAGGAAGCTCCTGTCACCCTGCCTGCCAGTGGTTTGGTTATGTGAGTGTCACCATCATTGTATAGTGAGCTCTTTGAAGGCAAGCATTCTATTCAGTCCTCTGTTTCCAGCCCAAGGATAGGGACAGAGCTGTTTAATACTCTTCACTGAATGATCACTTGAAATATGCACTGATTTAGTTATCTGCTGATTTTGTTTTTTATTTTTTGTTTTGGGAATTGGTTATTTCAGTCATTTGCTCATGATTCTGCTATTTGAGTGGGGCTTGGTGGGGCAGCTCTTCCACTCTATGTGATTTGTCTGGGGCAGCTCTGATGGGGCTATAAGATCCCAGGTGGCCTCAGCTGGTACTTACTGGTGAGAAAGTCTGGGGTCTAGGTGGTCCTCTTATTCTCACTTTTCCAGGGTCTCTCTTCATGTGGCCTCTGTTGCTAGCAGGGTAATTGACTTATTATGTGGTGACTCAAGATTCGAGAGAGTGAAAGTGGATACTTCCAGGTTTCTTAAGGCAAGAACAACTACTTTTCTCTCTCATGCTGCTATTCAGGCAAGTTATAAGGCCAACCTAGATTCAAGGGGAGGGGGAAATTGCCTGAAAGGGAATGGAAGGAATTGTTAGTGGCTATCTTTGTAAATGATCTACCACATTCTGGACTTGCCATCTCATATCTAAAAGCTCTATTGAGGAGTGGAAGCTATTCTCTTGTCTCTAAATTATTTTCCTGTTGTATACTGAGTTCATGTGAGATATTTTAGAGATACCATTTTTCATTAGCTATTTTTGAGTGTGTATGTATGTGTGTGTGCATGTGTGTGTATGTGTGTGTGTGTGTGTGGAGGGGCATTATTGTGTTTTTTTGGCTTTTCTCTGAAAATCTGTGACAAGATTTCTGGGTTAAGATTGTTTCTGAAAAGAAGAAATAATAGCTTCCTTATTTGACTGTTTCCTTACATATGTATCCTTTGGCTTTTGGGAATAGTCAAATTGTGAGAAGTCATATGAAATAATGTATCCTTTAAATTGTGATCCAAAGAGAAGGTTCTGCTCAATAGTCAATCAAGGGGAGCATCTGGGTACTAATTATAGGTATGGCATTACACTCACCCGCATTTCATCTTTGTCATTACAGTCAATGATCTTCCCCCACCCAAGCATATGATATCCTTTTCTCTTAAAGAAACACTGTTTTGTAGTTTCTTATTTTTTAAATGAAATAGCTACATAAAGTTAAGATGAAAGATAGAAGAAAACAATTGCACAATTACTCAAGTGCCTTTTTAAGCTGTTTGTTCCTCAAAGCCTTTTAATAAGATGATTTCTTTAAAAGTTGAAGAAGCTACAGGGTACAGAGAAACTCAGAGTTGGAGAGAGAGGCCCCTATCATCATCTCGTCCGACACCTTCGTTCTGTAGATGAGAGATGACTCTAGAAGTTACATAATGTAATATAGGAAAAGTCAGAAAAAACTATTACTTAGAGAATGTGTTAAGATGAAAAGTCACAGAAATCCATCTTTAAAATGTTAACTCCATATATTACAACTACTTCTGGAAAAAAATGGAAGGAGACATATATGAAGGCAATTAAAATACACAGTGGCTGGGTAAATACCTTTAGCAAGGAAGCCTAAAATCTGGTCGCCTTTACCTTTAAATAATAGCTAGATAATGATTCATTGTTTTAAGTGCTTACAAGGATTGGACAAAGAACCTGAATTTTCATCCCATGACTCTGAGTACAGGGGTCTTTCTCTGAAATCACATTACCTCCCTGCTTATATCTATAATTTTTTTTGTCATGAGTGTGTCTTCATCAGCACTCTCCATATTCCAGTTTTTCTTTGCTCATATCTCCTCCACTTGCTTAGTCCTGAATTGACCTTTTAAACTTGACCCTGATTGAATAGGCATACATAGCAGAATGGAGGCCGGAACAAATGTTAGAATAAATTGTTATTATTCTTTTCTAAGAGATTAGTCACCAGTTTTTCTTTGGCTTGTGTACATTTGATAATTTTTAATAAATAGTTACCTAAAAACGTTCCAGGGCTAAGACTAGTTACAGGGAGATTAACTAGAAGACAATTGTTAAGATAGTAATAAACACACACACATACACAAGTTGTGACATGCTAGACTGAGTTACATTGAAAAGTATAGAAAAAGTAGAAAAGGAAGGAGATGGAGAAAAAACAGTGCAGGGTGAGTTAAAGAGGTTTTCATTTTCATGGACTGAGATCAAAGTGTGGTCCTGATACCATCTGAGGTTCCGGGTATCACAACAGGGTGGTATTCAAACATCTGACTTACTGACTCGGGAATCCTTGGGTGGGGCTCAGAAATCTTCATCGTAACAATGTCTTCAGGTGATTCTTATGTACAGTACACTAAAGCATGAGAATCAATGGACAAAAGCAGTCTTTTTTGAATTAAATAAAAATGAATCACATATAAATCACCTGGGGATCTTGTTAGTACGCTGGTTCTGACTCAATAGGTCTGAAGTGGGGCCTGAGAATGTGTCTAACAGGTTCCCATATGATGCCAATGCTGATGGTCTGTGACCCACACTTTGAGTAGGAAGTCACTAGACCCTGGAGTAGCTGCTGGGATATGTGTGCTATGAAAGGTGAGATGGAAAAAGTGAATTTTAAGAAGCTTCACTGAGATTTATGACAGAATTCTTCTTTGTCAGCTCATCAGGAAACTTTGCAAGAGATTTCAAATTGCTTTTCAATGTTTTTGTGGGTGGGACTCTCATTTGGACTGTCCAAGAGGCAGCTTGGCTTTATGCGGTTTCGGTTGTAAAATTCTGGGTGGGAGACCAAGAAATACGCCATCAACATATTTCTGGTGAAGCCTCCTGCCCTGTCTTTTCTAGTTTCAAATAGTTCAGGATAAAAAAATGTAAATTTATTTTCTAGTTTCAAATAGTTTGGGAAAAAAATGTAAATTCTTTGTGTAGCACATCATCTAGGCTGGTTTCTTAATGCTCATCTGTTTTATCCCTGCCAATTAAGAGCAACAGCTGTCTTGCAGGGATGGTGGTCGTTAGGAAGTGACACAGCTGTGGGATTTAGATGAGATAACAGTTGTACAGCCAAGATAAGGCATCATTGGAATGCAAACTGCCATAAGTCTGATTTATAGCACACATCCAAGGGGAAGAAACTTAAACCAAAATCAACTAAAATAACAACTCACCCAATAGGGAAAACAAAACAAAATATCAACCCAGAGATGTTTAGCCCCAAAGTCAAATTTTCTCAGACTATTTTAAAAACAAGATTTGGACTAAAAATTGACTTCGAGAGATTCCAATTACCTCAGTTGTCTACAATGCCCAGACTTATGAATTTGTATCTAAAATTTAAATATTTATGCAAACTCAGTCCCCTTGTGGCTCAATACAATTTGAGCTATCCAAATCTCTAGGCCTTATTCTGTGACAAAGAGGGTGGACTTGCTGAAAACAAAAACAATGGTAGTGACAAGTATTTGGAAAGTGGTATTACCATAGTATTAATAAAAATATCATTTTATCGATATAATAATTCAACAACCCAATGAACTCTATATAAATAATTATTTTCTTTTTCTTAAATGTGTGAATAGAACATCATTATACTTCCGTATTTCAAAAAGAATGTAACAGTCATAATACAATTAATCATTACAATTAAATTCTGCCACCTAATGTTCTTTGTATTTATCCCATGATTTTTAAGACTTCCACACTTTTGTTAATGCTATTTCTCTTGGAATAAATTGTTTTCCTCATCCCTGAGTCCTACTCATTTTTCATAAACCATATCAAATACAAATTATCTATGAAGTCTTTTGGGATCCTCTCAACTAAAATTAATATGTTCCTACCTTGAACTCCCATCACAGTTTAGCTATACATTTCTAATAGCACCTAGATCTTTCTCCTTGAAATTACAGTCACTTGAGTATATGCTTTATATTCTTTACTAATCCGTAAGTCCATTGGAACCAAGATCCATGTCTGCCTCACTTTTGTATTCTTGAAATCTGTTTTGTTCTATTGAATAAGTGTTGTATTAAAAAAGACACTTGGTTGAACAAATTCCCTTGGAGGTTCTGGGAGGGGAGCACCCACTCATTAATTCAATTTTGATTAAAAAAGAGGACAAGGATTGAAGAGAGATGCACAAGAGAGATGATAGAGGGTGGGAAATATTGCTCAGTCAGGAAGATGAGATAAATTATTAATCCTGAAATATTCTAGTATAGGTCCTTAGTAGGGATAGAAGTCATCTTGATAAAATTCATTTGCCTTTGTCATTCCTCAAATTTAATAAGTAATTATAATATACAATATGCTAGAAGACATAAAGGATTAGTAGGTGATTTCAGAGGGGAAAAAAAGAGTACCTTCAGTGGTATCAATCAAAAAATGCTTCATTTATTTATTCAATCAGTAGGTAGTTACTAAGTTCCTGTATTTAAGGTCCTTGACCTCATGGAGTTTATGGTCTGATTGGGAAGATATGTATTAATCAATATAATCATACAAATAACTGTGAAATCACATTTATGTAAGAGTTAGTGAGATAATTGATGTACACTGTAGTGTTCGACACATTACCTAGCACCTACTAAACAAATGTTTAATAAATATCAGCCATTCTAATGATTTAGCTTTTATTCTATAAGAAATGGGGTATTACTAAAAAAAGCATTTGAGCAAGGGAATGAAAATGATCAGAGGTATGTTTTCTTATGCTTCCTCTAGGATTGTCAGAAGAGCAAGAGAGGACTAGAATTGGGGAATCTGTCACCTCTCAAATCCATGTTAGACATGTCACAAATTAGCACATCTTCAGTTCAAAGAGAGAGATGAAACATACCAGAACTGTTATGGAAGTAGAGTTGGCACAGAATTACTAATTTGAAAGAGGGTAAAGGATCACAGAGGCTTGGAGCATGGGAGTCCATGGATAAGGCAGTGATATGGAAAGAACCCGGGGACATAGCACTAGGAGCAGTTTGTGAGGGAGAATAAGGAATTACATTTGGACTTACTGAGGTTGAGATGTTGAGATTTCCAGGTGGAGGCTTTCAGAGAGAGAGAGAGTGATCAGGCCTGGGGATTTATATTTGGGATTTTCCTGCACAGAGTTATAGTTAAAACGATTAGAATATATTAATACAAAATTAACTTTGAAGAACCATATAAGAAGGACAAAAACAGAGTCTTGGGAATCTCCTAAATTTTGGGTTGGAAGGAAAAAATATCTGAGAAGGAGAAGGGAGGAGAGAAAGGCAGAAGAACCCTGAATGAGAGCAGAATTAATGTAGGCACGGAAGACAGGGATTCTAGAAGATGGTGGTTTCAGATTCCTGGGAAAGTGTGAAGTGAATAGCAACTAAGGTCTGTAGGATTTGGCCACAGGAGATTATTGATGATTATCACAAGGACGATTTTAGAAAAGTTGTGTGGGATAACAAAATTATTACAAGTTGAGAAATATTCAGGAACTGAAGGCAGTGAGCCTGGACTACTCTGAAGAGAATTTGGGTCAATTAAAGAAATTAGGCTGGGTGCAGTGGCTCACGCCTGTAATCCTAGCACTCTGGGAGGCCGAGGTGGGTGGATTGTTTGAGCTCAGGAGTTCAAGACCAGCCTGAGCAAGAGGGAGACCCCGTCTCTACTAAAAAAAAATAGAAAGAAATTATCCGGATAACTAAAAATATGTAGAAAAAATTAGCCGGGCATGGTGGCTCATGCCTGTAGTCCCAGCTACTCGGGAGGCTGAGGCAGGAGGATCGCTTGAGTCCAGGAGTTTGAGGTTGCTGTGAGCTAGGCTAATGCCACGGCACTCACTCTAGCCAGGGCAACAGAGTGAGACTCTGTCTCAAAAAAAAAAAAAAAAAAAAAAGAAATTAAAGAGCAAAATAATTGATCATTAGGCTGAGCAAATAGCAAAGGTGCAGAAAAGTTTTCTTAGAAGTAGGAGATCTAAGATAGGATTTACATTTGAGATATGTAGGTATTTTGCATGCTTTGATTATAAAATTTGGCTAATTTGAAATGGTGGGTTCATGAGATGAAACTGGAGCAGATGCATGTGAAATTGTACCAAACCTGGTGCTGTTCTGACTTGTTCTAGAAAAATGACATAATTGCATTTCTAAGTTATTCAAACTGGCTTGGGAATGGAATAGCAGACTAGATCTCTAGTGGTGGTCCATTCTACCTGTTAGATATAATATACCTTGATCAGACAGAAAACATCCTGGGCTCCTGCTAGTGGTTGTGAAATAGTGGTAGTGAAAAGGATAGCAAAGAATTTATAACGTTACATTAGTGTTCTAGATTGTCAATCTGATCATATCACTATAAATGAGGCCACAGCTTCGAGCTTTTCCAATTTTGATTTGATGATGTGAGAATAACTGCCTCCTATTTCTGAGTTGGAGTTGGAAGTAATAGTCTCCAAAGCCAGAAGAATGTGTATTATATGTGAATGAGTATATATGTGCAGTTGTATACACGTACACAAATAATAACTATTATTGAGTGCTTACTAGATTTCAGGCATTATGAAAAGTAGGTTTAAAATATCACCCATAATCATCTCCCCACCCTTACAAGGAAGAGAATATTATCCTGCTTTTATAAAGGAAGAAACTGGAATTTTAGAAGTTAAGTGTAATGTTCAAGGTCACACAGCTAGTGAGGGCTTTCAGATGGAATCCAAAGCCAGATCTGCCTTGCACTCTGTATTTTTTTGTTTTTAGGTAAACAGAGGACAAACATAGTGGTGGGGTGTATAGGGTATATTTTATAAGGGATAAGAGAAAGCTATTACTGGAAATTGTGTCCTGCATTGCATGGAACTCATGAAGCGACCTAGTTTTCCTTCGCTTTATATGGGACTTCTTGTTGCAGAAAGTTAGATTTGGAAGAGAACTTAAGAAACTTCATTTCTGGAAACTGAAGCTAGAGATTTGCTCAACATCACCTAGATTCTTCATGGCTAAGCCACGACCACAACCAGGTCTTCTGGGTCTAAGTCCTCAGTCTACTATCCTGGATCTGTATTAAAAAGTATGAAGAAAGAAGAACCTATGGATTTCTCAGAGATTTGCTTCCATCATTTATTAATAAAAGCCTTCTTAGCATTCTGGGCAGAATCTTTTTGTAAACCTTGGGTGCCTTGAACTCATGTGGATTTTATTACTCTTAAAGTTTCCTCAGTAGAGTTCTACACATTATGTTTTTGACTGATATTTCACTTTTCTTTTACAAGCTGAAAGATACAAGGGCTCTAAGGTGTATGTTGTAAAAGCAGTTGTTAAAATAAAGAATAATGGCAAGTCAAAATGATTTATATTGGCCATTTAATTGGAAATGTTGCCATTAGCATAAAACACTGCACTTGATATGGGTTTTATGGTCCCTATTAAATAAGAGAGAATAAACCTCTCCACATTATTATCAGCATTATACAAAAGATAATCAATACTGCATTGTTGAATGCAGTGATATTTTATTAACGTAGCACTAGTGGTGATGATCCTAATGGTAGTTTATGTTTATCTAGAATAAAGTCACAAGCTTTTCAAAGAAGTTTCAGCTTCTTCCCCAAGCTAGCTTTGGTATATATAAAACACTTTTGCTCCTTCCACTCTGGCTAACCTTTGGATATAGATGCTGCGGAGATAAAATACCACCTGGGATATTTCTCCCTTAAAGCAGGACAGTAATTGTAACAGGCTTGGTGCCTTTGTAAGTTTATTTTAAACATTCCTAAAAAAGTAGGGTTTGTAATTTTCCTTCAGATTACAAGCTGACATTTGGGGGGAAAAAGTTGCAGGGAATGCAGCACTTCTGTGTGGTGGCAGCTGATAATTACCATAGTGTGAGTGGGGCTCGATATAACCCAGGCATTTTAAGAAACATGGCTGATTACAGTGCTTTAAGAGTAACTCAATTCGGGAATTTTGCTTTGTTAGGCAAATTGAACCGTTTTGCTTCACCAATTTCATCTCACTTCCATCTCTTGCTTTCCAACCAAGAGCCACCTTTATGTATTTGATTGCAAGGCTATTCTCAGGAAAAGATATGTATGAAACTCAAAAATGAAATATAGAAAATCTTCTAAAGGAAACAAATATGAAACTGATTCTCACCATGGGTATGCCTTTGGAAAGGTTCACTGTGCAATAGCATTTTGCATCATTTAAGATGTTTACATGTTTTTGTTTTTTTCAGAGAAAGTAAAAGAATTATTTTGGGCTAATGTCAAAATAAGAAAATATCACACTGACTGGGCTTAGATATGTGTACCTCCAGGGAACTTAAGGGAGAGTTAATCACAATTGTGTGAGAAGTGAGAGAAAGAGTTTCCCATGAAAAGAAACTAGGAATATTCCAAGCAGTATATTTTCTACATACACAATTCACCTTTTAAATTAGTTGTAGAGTTTAGTAGCCCAGTTCTGAATGCAGACATAAAACAAATGTGTTTCTGTGTGTGTGAGAGAGAGCAAGAGAAAGAGAGAGAGAAACGAGTATATGAATGACCAGAGCATTTTTGAGTACCTGTGACTTGAAAATCGGTTGAAGATGCATATTCACAGGAATGGAGATTATAGTAACTGTTCTTTCAATAAAGAACTGTTACTGAAGCATTATATTTTATATGATATATGACTTATTATTTGTTCCAAGTAAATACCCAATTTTAAGCATTCAGCCTAAGAAATGCCCCTAACTTCTCCTTCTGAAAATGTCTGAAAATACTTGTAATCGGGGCAGATCTAGGTTTTGTGGGGTCCAAAGCCCTTCTAAAGGAAAAGAACACATAAGTATACATACAAAGTTAGATCAACTGCCCTGGAATGAACCTTGAGGCCTGTGGAAACTGAACTTCATTTATTTTGTGGTAAATCCACTTCTACTTGGGAAATGGTCTAGATTTACAAGACCAAGATGGAAACATGCCCACATTTGGTGATCCAGTGTTCCTTAAGGGATCACCATTGTATTTAAGGTAGAGATAGCTTTGCCTTTATCAGTCAGTTTCCTTCAACATCAATCATTCAGCCTACCATTTGTATTCATTGATTTCTATTCTCTCTCCTACTGAACTCACACAGATAAGACCCTACTTTGTACCTCCATCATTACTTTTCCAAGTCTACATCTTTAATAAATACTTTATATTGTCTTACATTAATATAATACTAATCTAGTGTTGTGGGCTGAATGGTATCCCCCACAAATTCATATGGTGAAGCTCTAACCTCCAGTCCCTCAGAATGTGACTGCATTTAGAGATAGGACCTTTGAAGGGATGAGTAAATTAAAATGAGACCACTGAGGTGAATCCTAATCCAATCTGACTGGTGTCCTTATATCATAAAAGGAGGAAATTTGGATACACAGAAGAGACACATGTACAAAAAAGTACCACTTGAAGAGGCAGCAAATGGGCGTCTACCTGCAAGCCAAGAACAGAGGCCTCAAAGGAAACTAACCCTACCAGAGCCTTGATCTTGGACTTCCAGTCTCCAGAACTGTGAAACAATAAATTTTTGCTGTTTAAGCCACCTAATCTGTGGTATTTTGTTATAGCAGACTTAGCAAACTAATACAGTTAGCTAGAGTTTATCAAATAAGCTGTCACTAACCAATATCGTTCTCACTTTAATATGCTTATTAACAGCACAGAAGGTAAACAAGTGCCTCACAGGTACATCATATATATTGTCAAATGAAATAACAAATGCCTGCATGCATGCATGTATGCAATTAGGGTAGAGTTTAACAAGGATTTATGAATGAAAGGCATTCTTCCTTATTTCTTCCCTTGGACAGTGTGGACTGCAAGGAGAGATTATAATGATGAAATAAAATTCACGTTTTAACAGTCTCAATATATACATTCATTGAATGATCAAATGTATACATTCATTGAGTCCTAATATCATGGAAATTTAAAGAAATAAGAAGTGATCAAAGTTCCCTAAATATATCAGGGCACTGAAATCATGGAAGACATACTTTTCCTGCTGAAAGCAGTATCCACAAGGTGCAAAATACATTTTTTACATGGTATTGCTTGGTGGGCTGGCTAATTACCATAGGCCTTATATGTTGACGTCTCAAATTGTTAAGTATCCTTGAGAGAAAGAACCTATATGGTCAGATCTTTTTGAAGAAACCCTAGAAAAGCTAGTTCATTAGACCCACATCTCACAGGACATGAGACTAATCTGTGTCATAAAGCCAATTTGTTAATTTATAATCAGTTATAAATCATTCTGTGAGTATAACAATTCAGGAGAACTAATTATGGTCTATGTGGTTGCTTGGTAAAAGCATATTAAGAGCAAAGGGAAATTGTTATTAAAGGAGCATTTCATTTAGTTAGAAATGTCTTTTGATGAGTTGGTCTTCTATTTTCTGGGGATATTTAATTTGTATTGGGAAGACTGTTCATTCACTCATTGTACTAGTCACTTACTTTTTAAGCATTATTTATTAAGCCTCTATAATGTGTCAAACATTGTGCTAGGCATTAGAAATACAATGATGAACAATATAGACATTATTTCTACCTGCATGGAATTTATATTGTAATTGTTATAGCTTAGCTAGTAGATGGCATTTACTTTTCCTGTTGATTAACAACTTTTCTCTTTACCTTGGCTCGGGAGTATTGCTTTTTTACTTTCTGTAGTGCTTATTTCTGTAAATGTTTATCAAAATATCATATGCATCTAATGAAATTTTATTTTGAAGAATGGTTCAAAATTCCCATAGAAGCTCAAAGTATTTTGAATTGAAGGTTTTCATGGCCCATATTTTAAAACCATAGACATCAAAACACAAATCAAAGTGACAGAAAAATGAATCTGAAAAGTATCTGCAAAATAAACAAATTTATTTCATAGTTGGTCAACACACAATCAAATATTGAGATACATGTGTTTTTTCCCCCATCCTGAAATGAATCTACTGGGCTAATTCTCTAAAAGCAGAAATAAATTCTAATTTCTAGGGGTTTCTGTGGCCCAACATTTGATCTTATACTTCCTCTATTTATACCAAATCTAGTGAAATTTCTGACTTGCCTGGATTCTGTGAGTCCAAGTCTAAGACACTTATTTTTCTCCTCATGACTTCTCTGTCTACCTAGCAATTTTCTAAGATTAAATTATCTAAACTTGATGAGCCTCAATTATAGTTCTTGATGTTCAGACACATATAAAATAATCGGCTGGTTTATAATATTAGAAGAAAGAAAAGAAGAAAACATCCAAGGTAAAGCCACCTTATATTTTCTGGGTTGAGTCTATAGATTTTTATCCAAGGAGTGATCTTGTAAAAGAACTGCCTGAGGTGGAAATGTGTGAAGGTAAAGATCTACAGACATGGCCCTTTATCTAACTACATCACCTCTCAGAAGCCATGACCCCTGCAAATAGGATAAAATGGGCTGAAAGGCACAACAGCCTGAAGGGTACAAAAACCAGACATCTGAAGAGACTTTCTTGTTTCAAGGATACACCTAACCCACTTTAAAAATATTCCTTTAATGGAGAGTTTAAAGGAAGTTCCTTCCTATTATGAGGTCCATGGCTCCTTAGGTAGATTTTCCCTTTGTCATTTTAGGTGACTTCAAATAGAATGGTGATATTGCCTCTCAAGAGAAGCTTTTTCCTTTGGCTTGCAAATAAATTAGATATTTTAAGAAGACCAATTCTCTGCTTTTAAACACTACCTACTTATAATTTCTTGTTGGAAGCTGAACTAACATTTAAAAATGCTACCATGATGCACACAAATACTGTTGGCAAAGCTTTTATGGCTACTGATGACACTATAAAAATATGCCTTCATTTTAAGAACTCTAGAGGATTTGTACATCTGCATAAGCTCTAGAGTTCCCCGCTTTGTGGGGGAAGAACCGATGGGGAAGATGAGATCATTATCTACTTCCATCCTCGTTTAAATTCGTGGGGAGCCTGATTAGAAAGTACTTTTCCTCACTGTAGGTCTGCAATACTTCTATCACCCTCATAAGTTTATTAGAGACATATTTGTTCTTAGAAAGGAATTTTTAAAATAATCATTGTTTAATTGTATAGATTTGGTGCAAAATACCTTTCTTCATATACTTATGGGGATAAACATTTTAGTTTCAAGTCTTTCTGTGCTAGTTAAATATAGATGGAAGACATGCACAAATAGAATCATTTCAAAGGCCTTTGATTTCCCAGTTTTTAAAGTTTTTTTTCCCCCATATGGTTGAAAGAGCCCTGGCCCAGGCTGGACCCAGGTGGGGACCTGGGTTCTATGTTTCATGTGGGGCACTTGTGACTATTTCAAGCCACTGGATTTCTTGAGATGTTGGGCTCCTTGTCTGACAAGTGAGAGCTCTTTAAGCTCTTCTAACTCCTCAAGTCTATGCCTTTCTTTGAGAGATTACCAAGACATACAATTACACACTGTATGTGATTTTATTTCTCTTTCCAAACAATTAATCGCCTCCTGATAGTGGCTTTGTTGTATTCTTTTCTGAGAATTCTTAGAGGTTTCAAAGAGTAAAACCAGAGTTTCAGATGTTCCATACATCTATGCTGAAAGAATTCAGACTCAATGGAATATAGTCTTTGGCTCACTGTCATTTACAGAGGTAGATTAACGAAATGTTAAAAGAATGAGCTTCCACACAGGTACAGTATTATGTGAAAGTACCCGTGGAGGGACAGAAAGTCATTCAACGTTTGGTCAGACTTAACCTTTTGAGAATGAGGTAGGGAACAGGACTGTTTCGTTTTAATATATCTATTTACTTCTACCTGTGTTTATAAACAAAGTTCAACATGAGAACATTTGAATACTGCACTTAAGATGATTATTTCCCTCTGTTCATAATTTTGCACCATTTCTAGGCTCTTAGACTATATCAATTTAAAAACAAACAAAGATCATTTTCTTGGAGTTTATATTTTATTGAGGGAGTAGGGGATGCTGACAATTGACAATAGATGTAATAAAACTTGATATAGTTTGTAATAAGATATTATATATAACATTGTGTGTAATAAATGCAAGGAGAAAAAGGTTAAAAAGAAAAATGTAGAAGAGAGTTAAGGGGATTAGGATGTTGGAGGAGGAGATTTATGATTTTAAATAGGCTTTTCAGAGAGGTTGCATTGAGAAGGTGACATTTGAGCTTAAGGTAAGTCAGGGAGTGAACTATGTGAGTATTTAGAGAAAAAGTGTTCTAAGCAGAAGGAACAGCAAATGCAAAGATTCCATAATTGTACAGTACTTGGAGTATCAGGATACATCAAGGAGGCTAGGGTGACTGCAGCAGAATGAACAAAGAGGTGAGGGGCAGATCATATAGGACATTATGCTGAAAGTTTTCTATTTGCTTCTCTGGATCCATTCATTTCTTCTCACCACCCACAACTACTTTCTCCTCTTGTCCCATTAGGGCAAGGGGGTGGTAAGAGCTCTGCACTGTTGCTAGTCTCAGAGTAGCATATCATCTATAACTGAATTTTTAAAAATTTCTCTCTAATCTTTGTAAATATTTCTGCTATGGTTTGAATGTTTATGTTCCCCTAAAGTACATGTGTTGAAACTCGATCCCCAATACAATAATATCAAAATGTGGCACCTTTGGAACCTGATTAGGTTATAAGGGCAGAGCTCTCGTGAATGGAATTAATGCCCTTATAAAACAGGCACTGGGGAGGTTTTCTGCTCCTTCCACCATGTGAGGATGCAGTGAGAAGGTACCATCTATGAAGCAGAGAGTGAGCTCTCACCAAGCATTGAATCTTTTGGTGCCTTGATCCTGAACTTCTTAGTCTCTGGTACAGTAAGAAATGAATTTCTGTTGTTTATAAGCTACCTAGTCTGGTAATTTGTTATAGCAGCCAAAATGAACTATGACACTCCCTTTATTAAATCCCCTCAATTACAAGTTTAATTGTGTCACCTATTTTCCTTCCAGGCTCCTGACTGATAAAGACATTGTAGACCATTATGAGGATGTTGGCATTTGTTCTGAATGAGACAGGGAGAGATGCAGTTGTGTGGCTTCTGTTCTAAAAGAATCAGTCAGGCTGCTGTGTTGAAAATGGTCTGTAAGAAGTCAAGGTTGAAGCAAGGAGAACAGTTAGGAAGCTACTGCTATAATCCAGGTGAGACACATCTCATGGGGCTATATTGGCCAGTTACTCTGAATCAATACCCAATCAATCCCAAATGCATCTCACAGCCCTGATAAGAACACAAACTTTTACTATGGTCTGAAGTCCATGATGGCTCATAAGAAGCAATTTCTTCATGCTAGTTCTGGTACTGGAGTCAATCTTGTGTATTCCTAGGAGGACAACTAGTGATTATAAATAGAGTTTTAAAAATTGAATTAAGCACCTGTCAATTATTAAGCATCATTCCATTTTTTCTTCATAGGTCATTTGATCCCTGCTTTAAGAATAAAATGTATTTTTAAACATATTTTTCATTTTCCTACAAATATTTTTGAATGCCTACTACATAGTTTTTTTTCTTGTCAAACTGTTTCAAACTTAAGAAAGATGGGATGGCAGGTGAGGGAGGAGCAAATATTAATCAACTATTACATAAATATATGTTAAATTTCAAACTGAAAAGAGCCGTGATGGAAAAATACAGGAGTGCTGAGAGACTATAATAAGGAGGTCTGTCCTAGTCTTGGGGAATTCTGTAGAGGACTTCTCTTAGAAAGCAACATTTGAATTTCACAATAGATAGAACTATGTTCCAACTATAATGGCAACAGAAAATTTCACCAAGATTAAGATTTCCTTCACATTTAGGATAACCACAATTCTTTTAGTAATTCTTCCACTTGGTTCCTTTGAAAGCAAAGAGAGAATCCTTACTAGTTTGATCAAAGCAATTGAGGTAGAATATCATCTTCTCTCTCGTGGCTGGGTTGTGGCCCTGAAGCTAGACTTACATTAGGGCCCCTCTTATAGACCCTCTATGAGGTTACATATGTGACTTACTTCCTCCAAGTAAAGTGTGTTGAGTTCTAAGAGGAGGGGATGGAATTTCCACATATTGAGTACAAACTCTGTTCTAGGCACTGTTCCAGGAACTTAAGTGCATTTGCTCTTCTGTCTTTTCCTCGCAGCCCACATCTAATCTAGTCTGTCAGCACTACTATGAAAAATATATCCCCAATCTGACAACCTCTGCGTTTCCTCTTCGGTTTAACCCACCATCACCTTAAACTTAGACTTGTATAACAGGGTTCTAATTGGTCTTCCTGTTTCTACTTACATGCTCCTGTAATCAGTTCCCCCCATAGCAGCCACAGTGAGGTGAAAAAGTTAATCAGAGCATGTCGCCTACCTGTTTAAAGTTCTCCAGTGGTTCCCTTTGCCCTGACAAGAAAATGGAACCCCTTACAGAGCCCAGAAGGTCTTGGATGATCTGTCCTTTGATTTTCCACCCATCTCACATTGCTTTCAACTGCTCTCACTGTGATCTGGCCTGTTGCCATTCTTGGTACACTTTAAAAGACTTTTCTGCGTTGGAGCCATTGCACTTGCAGTTGCTTCTGCCATAAATATTCTTCACACAGATTATCACATAATATTTCTTCTACATATTCAGGTTTCTCCACATATTCTCAGAGAAACTTTACTGACCAACCAATCCTGAATGCCAGGTTTTACCCTAAGTCTCTCATCCTTGCTTTCTAACCCCTTCCTTTATTTTTCCTTATAGCCCTTATCACCTTCAATACAATGTTTGTTTATTAATTTTCTAGACTATATGTTCCATGAGGACAGAGACATTTTGGGATCACCCCATATTCTCAGAATCAAGCACACTGCCTGGTACATAACAGTACTGTAAAAATATTTCCCAAATAACCGACTGATTGATCTCTTTTAAACTCTTTGCCTCTGGTGATCTTCAAAAGCAGGTGCCAAAATCCAAAACCACCCCGGTACAGTTCCTGTCCCTTGCCTTGTGTGCTGTGAACATAGTAGACAATTTAGCAAATCTTTCTTAAATAATAAATGGATATAGACATGAACATTAAATTTCGCAAATTGCCGTTAAGAGGCAATACAGTATTATAAGTAAGTTCATGGTCTCTGTAGTTAGACTGGGCTGTTTGATTTTTATATCTTCCACTTGCTGTGTTAGATTGAGGAAGTTGATCTCTCTGAACCCAGGTTTCCTTACCTGAAAAATTAGGCTAATAATAGGACTAGCCTTGTGGGGAGGATTGTTGTAAGGATTAAGTAAAATGAGCAATGTATACAGCACTGAGTCTGCATGTCTTATCAATAAAATAATCCCCCAGCCTGGGTTAAGTGCCACCTTCTCTTTTCAGAAGCCTCTTGGGCTTTCCTAAGACAGAGCAATTATCCTAGTCAATATTTCTAAGTTGTAAGGCTTTAGAGGGCAAGGAATTAACTTTATTAATCTTTGAATTCCCAGAACCAGTACATTGAAGATATTCAATATATCTGTTTTGAAGTGAATAGGACTGAAATAGAGGTAACAGCCCTTATTCCAGAACAAGGGCACTGTAATTTTGATCAATGTAAATTTCAATGAGTCCTTAATAAGTACTGAGGGAAAACCTATCAACAGACATATTTGCAAAAAGTTATTAACAAAACCCAGGGTCTTAGTTGTGGTGTTGGTGGTGGAGGAGAAGAATGAATGAGGAGGAAGAAAGCAGCACCTGCCAGAGGAGAATGTCCCTTGGTGCAGACCTTGTCCCCTTCCCTGCCACTATTGGGCTTTGCCAAAGCTGCCTCCCTAAAGGCTCCTGTGGGATCTCTTTCATCAGTTGCTAGGTAGAGCCAGTTGTGTCAGCTGAAGTAGTGGAAATTTCTATTCAACTTATAAATAGTTGAAGAGCCTGTCTTGGTGAAATGTGAAACGAGCAAATATTCCATTTTCTCTCGGGAGGGTGGACCAGGATTGGGTGTATGATGCCGTCATGTCAGCCGTGTCCGGGCTGGTGTTATGAGGCTGCACAGCTATAAGTTATTCATGTGAACACAACACACGACGACCTACGTTATCAAATAATGAGCACTCTTCTCCTCAAGCTTGCTCCCAGCCGGAGGCCTAGGCTTGCAAGAAAGGAGCAGAAATGGACCTCATGTCCTTCGAGGTTGGGGCACTTTGCAAACGTGTGCAAGAATGATGCGCTGAGCAACTCAAGGAAGCTCCAGGAAACTTTATACCCTCCTGTTTCTATCCTGGCTGGATATCAGGTGCTTGTGTGTGTGTGTGTGTGTGTGTGTGTGTGTGTGTGTGTGTACACACGGCACAGGTCCCTTTTTAAAAGCTTTGGCTCTTATATTCTGGTCATTATTCTCTGGTGCCTTTAGTAGTTAAGAGAAATTTTTCAGAGTGATAGTTTTTTTCATGTACAATTATTATTATGTTTAAAGGGACTGTCATTTCATAGGATGAATGAGAGTTCATAGGTAGAAGTTCTTTCTCTATTTTGGTCTTTGACTTGGAGGAGTTCTGGAGTCTTTATAGTAGATAATGGAAAGAAAATATCGTTCTGGAATCAGATACAAGTTCAAATTTCAGGTCCACCCTGATTCCATAGATAGGATACTTAACTTCTCTGAACTGTATAACGGGCAAAGTTGAGCCTTGGAAATTTCTTACTAAATGACATAGCATGCCCAAACCATTGAGCACCTGTACTCTGTACAGTAGGTGTTTAAGAAATGTTAGTTCCTTTTCTCATCTGACTTTTCTCGGAGACAATACTCTCTTTTTTATTAATGACTTATTTGAATATTGGTTAGCTACATTTTCTGACTACATTTCTGTTACACCCACTGTTCTTAGGATAATGTTCTAACTTCTTAGCATCGACCTTCTTAGGTTTCTTGTGCCCTGATGTACTCCTGACCCACTGGTCACAGAAGCAATTGTTGTATTTTGGATAAGAATTCACACTCTGAACTTTTATTACTTGGGTTCAAATCCCAGCTCTGCCACATGGCTCAGTTTTTCTTACCTGCAAAGTGGAGATGATAATATTTTTTTATTTCAGAGGTCGTTATGAAAATCAAATGAGTGTTTGTATGTAATGAGCTTTTAACAGCACATGGCATATTGTAAACACTAAAACTTTATAAAAGAAAAAATAATCTCACAATTAAGTGCAAAGTACCAGGTGTTGCCTCAGAATAGGGCAGGGTGCCCACAGACAAGAGGCATAATAAGATTGAAAATACTTTATTACTCTTCAAAAGCTGACAAAACTCAAGCATTCACGTCTCTATAAAAAGTAATATCACTGCAACTTTTCCTCCTTCTTCCCCTCCTATGTAGAGTGGGTGAGTTTAGTGACAGACTGTTTTGGAAGGAGCTAGAAATATCAGTTTGAAAAATGCTTGGCAACCACTTTAGGATGATTATCTGACTTTAGGAGAAAGGGAGAATACTGAGGTATTCCTCTTACCCAAATTTAGAAATGTCATGGAGGCACAATGAGTCATCCCTCAGAGGTTTTAAAAACATTTTTCCCATACTAGGTGTTGCCTATTGCCTGCCATTGTTGGCAATTCTGAACCTCAGGATAACCCATCAACCCCCAAGGAGGCTACCTAGTTTTGGCAACAACAGGATTTGCTTCAGATTTAATTCCTTTACCACACTTTGGTGGACATCATGTTTGCTCTCCAAGCTCTAGTCTACCCTATGGATTCATCTAAATCAATCAAAGTAACCTCATCCCCCTTGTCAGACATGTGCTCAGTGTGCGCCAGTGCAATACAAGGAAAAGGATTTTGCAAAAAGAATACAGTCTCTCTCCTGCTAGAAAGACACATGTTCCTCTGATTGCTGCTGGCAGCCATTTTAGGACAAAGCGAGCAGCTGTAGGATGAACCAATACTCTGATTGGCAGCTTGGGGAGATGGGAAGAGGTGGGTCCCTAAGGACATGATTGAGCCCCTGCAGTCTGCCCTAACTCTGTTGTTCCTCCTTTGCATTATACCCTTCTGCATGATTTCCTAATCATTAAACTAGTTTAATTTGGATTTCTGTTATCTGTAGCCCAAAATGTTTCAACCAAACTCATTCATGACACTTCCCCACACTGCTTTGTAGGCAGTTATTTATGTCAATGTGGGTGTCCCTATTAGTTTGTGCATAACTTAAGGGCAGTTGTCATGTTCCATTCATTTTTTATTTCTTTCAAAACACTTAACATAGTGTCTTATAGATAGCCATAATTTCACTGTTTGTTGATAAATAATGATTGAATGCAATACAGTCTGACAGCTTTCAGCCCCATTTAACAGCAGTGAAGCCCCTATTAAAAAATAAAGTTTGCTTTTTTGATCCATAATCATAAAAGCCAATGCTTGGTAGAAGTGATTAAATCATGGTCTTTCAGGATCTTTTGAATGTTGCTCACACAATAGTTGGATACAAAAATCTTGTTACAAATTAAATCATTGAATTATGTTTTCATAACCTGCAACCCAGTACACGCCTCCTAGCTTACATCTATCAGGACTAATTTCAGGCAGTCTGTTTATGGAGTGAAGATGAATTTTATTGGTGACAAATGCACTCCCGCATTAACAAATTAAGTGTGCTCTCAAAGCAGAAAAAACAAACTCAGAGAAAATTGGGTTGTCTGTTCTTGAAGTCTAAAAAAGGACTTCTTTCCTCAGGGGACATTCAGTATTTTTGTAATCACATAGAAAGGAAAACATGTGCCTCTTGGGTATAACATTAAAATACATTAATTTTGCTGCCTCATTCTTAATGGCTAATGGCAAACCGGGAGTGTTTATTTCTAGACTCCTTTTGCTCATAAAACCAGGTTTTCCTATGACCTCCTTCTTACTGAAGATGAATAGCTGTGTCAACTTATAGGAGATGAAGAATGCGGTCCCTATTCCTCTATTTTTGGCTTATTAATAATAGGTAAGCAGTTAGGGGTGCTAACAGGACCCTAAAGCCTCATGATCTTGACTTCCTATCAGTAGAATATCATCTTCTACTTCTCTTCTGCTGATCTTCAGATGGAAAATGTCTTCTACACTTCGAAAATATGTTGCCTTGTGGTAAGATTCTGATGCTGAGGACCAGCTGAGGACATCACTTTCCTCTTTTCATTCCAACTTGTGCCTATTCTCTTCTTTCTCCCTTTCTCCTAGCATACACCAGGTTTTCCTTCATCTGTCCTTCCATGATTAGCCTCTGTCTGCACATTCACTCTCCTGAAATCCTAGAACATTTACTCAGTTAAGTATATTTCTCTGGTGTTCTTTTAGTTGGGTGTGAAGAGGCACCAATCCATTGCAGCTACAGGTTAATATAATACATACAATGGCTTCCAGTTAGATGGGGTGGCTTTGGATTCCCATTATTTTTCAGTACAGGGTCTGGTAACATTAAATACTTGACTTTCATGACGTTCAAAGTATTGGAGAGGTACAAATGACCTCTGCAATTGACACGGAAGTCACTGAGAAATAGCAGTTCTTCCTGAAATTTCACCACCTGAAAATCTGATTTCATAGAGAAATGTTGTGGTCATTGATAGAAACCCTACTACTTCCTTGCAAAAGACATAAGCATTTATGGGCTGGGTGCGGTGGCTCACGCCTGTAATCCTAGCACTCTGGGAGGCCGAGGCGGGCAGATTGTTTGAGCTCAGGAGTTCGAAACCACCCTGAGCAAGAGCGAGACCCCGTCTCTACTAAAAATAGAAAGAAATTAATCGGACAACTAAAAATATATAGAAAAAATTAGCCGGGCATGGTGGCGCATGCCTGTAGTCTCAGCTACTTGGGAGGCTGAGGTAGCTACTTGGGAGGCTGAGGCAGAAGGATTGCTTGAGCCCAGGAGTTTGAGGTTGCTGTGAGCTAGGCTGACACCACGCACTCTAGCCCAGGCAGAAGAGTGAGACTCTGTCTCAAAAAAAAAAAAAAAAAAGAAAAGAAATAAGTGTTTATAAATAAATAACTGCCATGTGACCATAAGTAGCTTTGCACAGGTCTGGTACTATTTTGAGGGCTCACAAACATGGCTGTTACTTTTGTGCTCTCTTTGAGTTTTTTTTTTTTTCAAAATTTATTAACAGTGATGGGCTTTTAGCTAAGAAGCAATACTATCTAAGCCTGTTTTGTAAATAGCCACATGTCCGATCACCCAGGGTAAATAATTTTTTTCTATTAGGTTGATTGCCAAATCCAGGTTTTGTTGGTTTTAATCTATTTAATTGTATTGGACTTGTCTGATGAAATAGTTTTTATTTTCAAGACAGAATTAAGCCTGGGCAAAACCCAAATAATCACACTTACAGAAGAGATTGGGGTCAAAATACTGAACTGGGATTCCTTTCTGAATTGAATCTCCTGAACATCTCGTCAGCTAGAATGGATTTGTCCTTTGCCTTGTCCTACCATGGGATGGAAGTAAGTGGCCAAATATGGGAGAGGAGACTCTCAAGGAAGAGATTGTTATCTGCAGAGATATTTAAGCAGGTGCAGGGGCGTGTGCCACCTGACACAAAAGAATCCTTTATGTTACAAGGAGAAAATATTCTTTAGTAAAAATGCTAACATGTTTCTTGAAACCATTTTCTTTTGACCTTCAGATTAAATTTTAAATAAAGATTAAGAAAAGAGAAGGTTGTCTTTTCCTAACATATTTCTGCCCCCTGACCTGTTAGTTTTAACTGCGATTAACCACTTGACATGACTACCTAAATGACAGACTATTTGTATTAAACACATATTATGATTTATTTTCCCATATATAATTAGGAATAATCATTGCTGCCAGAATGTAAAATGACACACCAATGATAAGTAGAGATAATAGCAGCTACACACAAGAAAAGGCATATAAAACACCTGAAGCTTATAATTACATGTCTCTCCCCACCCCTCCTTATATTTGTGTCATGATGCAGCCTAGATAGCGAAGACCTTAGGTAGTCGTTAAAGTCACATGACTTTTCTCCTAGGATTTACTGCAAATACATAGGTATCCATTGGGCACATGCTTTTTCATTATTAAAAAACATTAATAATTGAGATAATTTGGAGTGCATTTTATCAAGACGAGAGTTCTTTTCAGGAATCCCGAAGTATGTATCATTTTTGTAATCTGATGCATTCAAGAGAATACTCACTCTGTACTAAATACAGTGCTAGTCACTTTGAAGGATATGCAAAGCAAAGAGCCACCACTTTCCTTCAAGAGATTTACAATCTCCCTTCGTGGTGAGGACAAGACAAAACAGAGGAAGCAAGAACAAATAATAGCACACCATATAATTTTACCTAAGTTGTGTAATTTAGAAACCATGTGCGTTATAGGAATTTGGAGAGAGGAGATCGGGAGGGTCATATCAAAGATACAAGGTTGAGCTGAATTTGGAAAGTCAACAAGATTTATATAGGTGTAGATAAAGTTAAGTGTCAGACATTTCCCAATATTCATAGGTATTTTGTGACTCAGACTTAATTAGATTTTCTTTCTATTTTTTGAGCTATATTACACTCTGTCATTTAACCAGCATTATCTAACATTTATAGATAATTGCATTTTGCTTTTGAGTTCCAAAAAAAATAAGAAGCGTGGTCCTCAATCTGATCTAGTTGAACAATGGAATATAGACTCATCAAGCTACTGGGTAACAAATTCAAGGTAAAGGACTTTTGTTTTATCTGTATTTTAAATCCTTCGGTACATGGACCCTATGGTTCTCACCTTCTTAACATTATCTCTACTCATAACTCAGAAAGTATTGCATAGTAGGCCAAATAGGTTTTGAACAAGCCAGAAACTTTTACTAGATTCAACTCTGGGCACAGTTTGGCAGAGTTTTTATTTTACCTGTTGAAAGTGAAACTTAAACATAAGACAAAATATGACCAAAGTGGCTTAAAAGAGACCTTATCAAACTGTAGAATGACTCATTTAAAATGTTCTGGAGGTTGAGTTTTGACTTATGTAAAGTCAGAGATTTTTTCAAAGATTTATGAACATTACAATTTCTATTTGATGCTAATCATTACTTTGTTCTTGTCGGCTAATTATATGTTATATTTTCAAAACAAAAATCGGGCATTCTGAATTAATGACTTTATTGGAGTTAATTATGCAAAATATCTTTTTTTGCCTTTAAAAAATTTTTTTTCAATGTTTATTTTTTTAAATTTCAGAATATTATGGGGTATGCAAAATATCTTAATCCAGTCTTGCCTAACACTATAGCTAAAGGCAAAGTTTAATTTGAGTGACTTATAGCACTTTATGACTTTGATTTGTGCTGACTTATGCAAGGATAACAAATTCCTGGAAGAGGTACTGTGATTAGAAACCAGTGACTCCAATTTTATCTTTAAGGTATCTGTAGTCTTTGAGGCCTTTTGGGGGTTGTTCTCTGTGAGAAAAGGGGCCTCCAAGGTTCCTGCTTATCCAGATATCAGAGAGTAGCGAGGCCTAAAATGGGTAGTCTCCACAGTTTAACGGTGGATAAAACTGTTTTTGTGAAAGCAGCAGATTGGGCACATGTGCTTTTCTTACCTGATAAAGCCATAGTAAAGGTGTTCTTGTGCTTTGTCAAGGGGACACTATGAGAGGAGTACTCTTGGGACATAAACTCTTTGAGAGGCCCATTGCAGGATCATTTTTGATGAACCATGAAAACACACTTGTTTTCATGGTTCCCATGACTTCATAACCACAGCTTATGTTGTCCAGATGTACCATGAGAATCAAATAAAAAATAAGGTTTTTATTGTAGGCTTCTGTATAATCACACCACTTAAACCTATTGGGGTGGCTTGATTTCACCACTCAATCATATAAATACTATTATAAGAAATGAAATAGTATTGAGCTAATTAATAGATTATTATTGATTCAAATCAATAAGTAACATAATACTTACTGCCCAGTTATGATGTATTATGTGCAGTATGTGGATGATAAAAGACAACTTTAACCTCAAAAAGAATTTAAAATCTAGTAGGAGGTATTAGGACAAGTACTTGCCCAATGCTAACAAAAAAGAGAGAGAGAGTGTGCTATGAGCTTTGAAGTTGTGATAAGGTCTTTGAAGAAGGTAGAACCATAGAAGAGAGCTATGGGGGTGGAGGGGGAGAGATATCACTTCTGACTTGGGAGCATCACAAATGGCTTCACAAAGGAGGCAGAACCAGAAATGGAACAGAAGGGGTGAAAAAAGCAAATGATGTGATCTTATGATCTTTCAATTAACTTTTAAGTTTTTTTTCTGTAGAGTTCAATTCCTGGAAATTGTTTCATTTCTAAAAAATTCCTAGTGGCCCATAAATTAATGATTGTACTGTGTAATAATACCATCCAATATTTTTCAGGTCACTAAGTATAACAACATGATTTGATTTTAATATTGAGAATATTTGGCTACACCTGACACTGACCATACTTTGAGAGGTGAAAGGATGTCTGTGTACAGTGTTCATTTGGCTAACTGTGAAGAGGCTTGCATTATAATTACAACCTGTTATACCTGCTATTGGCATTGAATCCTTTCATGTTGGAGTTGTGCTGCTGTTGATGCTCTGTCTATACATAGAATAATAGTATTATAAGGCTGGAAAACCTCTTAGAAGTTATTTTGCACAACCCTTTCTCTTTGTTGTAGATGTCCGATCTGAAGTGCAGAGAGAGGAAAGGTCTCATCTCTGGTAGTAGAACTCAGATACTAACTCAGTTTCCTAGAACTCATTCCATTAGGCATAAAATAAGACACCTCCTTCACACTGTTTATCTTATCTAAGTGTCTTTCAGCTACTGAAATGTACAGTATCTGTAGTAATTGCAACAATTTAATAACCTGCTATTTTGACCTGTTTTGCTCTTCCTAGAACCACTGTGAGCTAACAAATACATTTCTGAAATAGCAGTGTCAATGACATTGTGACATTGGTCCTTTCTTCCGGTTAATGGATTTAGATATATATGAAAATAGTTTTGCATAATGAAATTAAGCTTAAATACATTTCGAAAAGCTCTAGGAAAGCCTTCTGTTGATATAAAGGGCCAGGTTTCAAATTTCTAAGACGTCTTTCTATTTGAACACACACACACACACACACCCCCCTTATCAGTACATTCGTTGATTATTCATGTCTAATATTGACCACGGTGATATAAGCTCAATAGACTAAATTATACGAGCAATTTCATTTTATAATTTTACTACTTAAAGTGTACTTATTATCATTCAGTGTCTTATCTATGTGTGAGGGCACATGTGAAACTTGTCTCCCATTGCACTTTGACTCTTACTATGTGTAAATAAGTTCACCTGAACCCTGAAAGTCAGAAAAAATGATAACAGATAACATTATAGCTTACTGAGTTTAGATTTATTGAACTTCTGAGGTTGTTTTATGATATATTGTGTAAAGATTAAAAGAAGTAAAAGGTCACTTTATTACAAAAAAGTATTGCCTTTTTAAAATAAGAACTTTTTAAAATTGCAGTAATCTTAGCTTCATAAAAGCCTCACAGGTAGCATTATAGGGCACTGCTTTAGCAAGGGAAGGCATTGGGGTAAACGTTGTGCTTTGTGGAGAGGCATTGGTGCCAACTCTACCCTTTGACTCAATAATTGAAATTTGGCATTTGATCACAAGTAAGTAATCTAATAAAGAAAACATACATGCATGCAAAGTTATTTATTGTATCATCATCCATAACCATGCATAATTAATAAAATAAAGTTAATATCCAGTAAGATGGAATTAGTTAGTAACTAATAGTACATCCCCTTAGCCACATAGGAGGGTGGAGCTAAGAGTAACTCTAAAATTTTGTTCTCAAGTATTGCTATTATAACATTTCAACAATAAAATGTGACAAAATGTAAAAATAATAGAATAATCTACAAAATATTCATGCCTTTCATGAACAGTATTGTTAGTTCTGATAGTCCATATCAGACCAGACTTTAAATGCATAAACTACTTTGTTTGGCTTTGAAATAAAAATGAGCAAATAAATGTATTGTTTTGACTTGAAAACTAAACAAAACAAAGAAATTTAAGTACTATTTTTCAAAGAAATTGCTAAATAGCACCATTAAAATAATAGTACATAAATTTGTAAACCATATCATAAACCTAAATTGTGGTACTTACAAAATGTCATAAAATAGTGTCTTTAAAAAACTAACTGATGCATCTTTCATTTACAGTTATTCCTGATTATACACCAAGTCCCCACACCCACTGAAAACAATGCATTTACTGCTTTTGAAGAAAGGCAGGCACAACAACCTGGATAAAGTAGTCCTCACTTGACTTTAAGTTTTGTCTCTTTCTTTGAAGCCCATTGCAGACACACCAAACCCCAAAAGCCAAAATGCTTTCATGAGGCACATGGGAGAAAAAAATATTTCATTGAAATTAAAAAAAAGAAACTTAACTTGGTAAACTAAGAGCAAAGCCTAGCGCATGGAGGTACTGAGTTAATGTCCTGAACCAGAGAATATGGAGGAATCGCGATGCCTTTGGGGCAGCCTTTCTTCCCACGTGGAGAGAACTTTTGAACTCTTCCTAGGTTTAATTGAGGGAGGAGCTCAGGGAGGATTTTCAAAGAGCCTTAGTGTTTGCTGAAGGGTCCTCCTTCTTGTCTCCCTGCAATTAAAGCCTGGAGTGGGAGCCCAGGATCCCCAGGTGGGTTAAGGGTCCTGAAAAGAGGAGGAATTCCAGAAGGAGACACCTCCCAGACTCTATACCCATGTGGGGCTGCCTCAGAAGATGAAGATGGAGATGCAATGCATCACCCAGAAGGGGGCCTATGTCACCCCTTCCTCTGCCTCATCCTGAAGGCTCTTCCTATTTGGATATATCTAGGAAACTTGAAGCACTGCCTGTTCCTGAGAGGATATGAACGGTAATTGAGAGCTGTGAGAAGTTTGTCTGCCAGGGGTCAGCGGAGTGTTGGCAGGTGGGGACAGCCTGATAGTAGAGGCCCAGGCTGGAGGGTCTCAGAGGATCAGCTATTTTAGCAAGGGCTGAGGGAGAGGCAGCAAGCAGCAGAGCTTCCCCAGCAGAGCTTGACAGAGGCTTGTGTCTGGAGACAGAGCTCCTAATACCATCTAGGAACAAAAATCCAGGAACACCTGGATGCAGCAGAAACAGGCTAAAACCTGAGATGGGAGGATGAGCTACTGAACAGGCCAGGTCAGAGGAGAGCTCTCAGGCAGGAAGCTCTGCCCCAAGCCAGGATGACACCTGAGCCCTGAGAATTTATTTATTTATTTATTTATTTATCCTTTTGTTAAATTTCAGAATATCATAGGGGTACAAACATTTTGGTTACATATATTGCCTTTGCCTCACTGAGCCAGGGCTACAAGTGTGCCCATCCCCCAGACAGTGCGCTCCTCACCCATTAGTTATGAATTTACGCATCCCTCCCACCCCCTTCCCACCTGCCCAGCATCAGATGAGTAATACTTCCATGTGTGCGCCTAAGTGTTGGACAGTTAGTACCAATTTGATGATGAGTACATGCTGTGCTTTTTTTCCCATTCTTGTGATACTTGACTTCGAAAAATGGGCCCTAGCTCTACCTAGGATAATACAAGAGGTGCTGGTTCACCATTATTTTTTATGGTTGAGTAGCACTCCATGGTATACATATGCCACATTTTATTAATCCACTCATGTATTGATGGGCACTTGGGTTGTTTTCGCATCTTTGCAATTGTGAATTGTGCTGCTATAAACATTTGAGTGCAGATGTCTTTACTATAAAATGACTTTTTTTTTTCCTTTGGGTAGATGACTAGTAGTGGAATTCCTGGATCAAATGGTAGTTCTATTTTTAGTTCTTTGAGGTATCAAGAAAAAATCAAGCAACCCTATTAAAAAGTGGGCAAAGGACATGAACAGAAACTTTGCAAAAGAAGACAGAATAATGGCCAGCAAACATATAAAAAGTTCCTCAACATCTCTTATCATCAGGGAAATGCAAATGAAAATCACAATGAGATATCACTTAACTCTAGGGAGAATGGCTTTTATCAAAAAGAGCCCTAAGAATTTAGATCTCTCCTAGGAGAAAGGAGAATGGGGATGGGGAATTGGGATGGAAAGGAGCAATTGCTGGTACTGAACTTGAACATAGAAGAATTCTTTTCCACCATTAGCAGAAATGGGGGCTTAAGGCCTAGGTTACTTTTAACTATGGAGAAATTAAGAAGTTTCTATTTCTGCACACCTCTCTTTTTGTGCCTCAAGAAATACCTGCTAAAGCTGTGATGTGTGTGCACATACATACATATATAAATGTCAAAGAGAGTGAGATTTTGTATACGATTCCCTGCCCTCAGGGAACTCATTGAGACCTAAATTATAGTGGATCAAGCCTGGACAGACCAGTGGAATGGATGCAGGGGAGCCAGTATAGAGGCCGGGAGAAAGAAAGAGCTTAGCAGGATGGATAAGACCTGGCCAGTAATCTCACATTTAAGTTTTTTCCTGGACAAGGCTGTAGCTCTGGAAACCAAGGAGTTGCTGGAAATTTGTCTGATCTAGGGTAAATCAGGGTTAGTTCTGGGTGGAGGAGCAACCAACCTGTCTAGATAGCTTAGGGCCCAGGGTCTAGGAATTCAGAAGATTAAAAAAGAGATTACAAGCTATGGTATTTGAGGCACATTGCCTTATAGTTTATTTTTATGTTTTGTATTTCTTACAAAAGCCAGGAATGCAATTGGTTGGCCCCTGGGCATATGGAGGGAAACGTTTGCGGCTGGCTAAGAGTAAAAGAAACACAACTGCAAGTGTGCTCTTCAGCTGGGTGGAGAGAGGGCTGACGGGGACGGAGTGGGCATGCTGCAGGGAGAAGTTCCCGATGCAGCACTGTTGCAGGAACGGCGGAAACTTTGGAGTTGAGTGCGTCTGGGTTTAATCCTGGGACTTCTGTTTACTTACTGTATGTGACTGGGAACCACTTAGTTTTCTCATCTGTAAAATGAGGATAATCACACTTACATTGCTGGGTTTTGGTAAGCATTAGGATGATGTGTGTCAACTGCTTCTCTGGCACCTATGCAGTGGGTGCTTGGTAAATGCTAGGTACCGATAGAAAGAGATAAAATTCATTTTGGAGGGACCTGTTTTTCTAATACCTCTCTTTATGTTTCCTGTGTTTTTACCCATTGTGTTAGTTTTCTGTGGCTGCTGTAACAAATTAACACACATGTAATGGCTTAAAAAAATAAAATTATTCTTTCACAGTTCTGGAGGCCAGAAGTCTGAAATTGAGGTGTGGGCTCCCTCCAGAGGGTGTAGGGGAGAATCCTGAACTCTCGCCTCTGGTGGCTGTTGGCATTCCTTGGCTTGTGGCTGCATCTCTCTCTGCTGTGCCTTCACACCGTCTTCTCCTCTGAGTGTCTGTGTCTAATTTCCCTCTGCCTCTGTCTTGTAAGGGTCTATGTGATAGCATTTGGGGCCAACCCAGATAATCTGGGATAAATGCTTCCTTTCAAGATCCTCACTGTAATCACATCTTTTGCTATACAAGGTGATATTCATAGGTTCCAGGGGTTAGGCAGTAAATATATATATTTGAGGGTCTATTTTTTCTCCCTACTACACCTGTCTAAATCTTGTGAGACATTTTCATGAGAAATCAAGACTAACACGTGAGATTTAAGAAACAAGGTTGACTGCTTTAAAGTGGGCTAAGGAAAGTTTACGTGTGGGAACAGGGGACTTAATTGCCAGAATTATGGAAAAGAAAGCCCAAAAGATGAGCACCTGAAATAAAACACTGCCATGTGGAAAAATAAGAACGAGATTTGCAATAAAGTTGATATTTTTGAAAAATGCAGTATTACTTACTGTCCAAGTTACTCTAACACATTTGCTCTTAAGTGAATCCCTAGAAATCAAATCCTATTTTGCTGCTGATTTCAATAGTATATTTGGAATTGTGCATCTGAGGAAAAATCTTGTGTGATCTTGACGGAAACTGTTTTCAAAGAGACATACTCATTCTCACAGCATTGTAGTTTTTAGATGCTGGCCTTCTAAGTGTTGCAGGGCTTTCCTACTTGTACCCTTCTAAAACTTCCTTTGAATTGTGGGAGTTGCTCCTTGACTGGGAATCCTCGAATTGTCTATTTGTAGCTCTCCTCAGTGGACCTTGTAATTTCCAATAAAGCTGGACTTCTTTGATGATCACCACCATCTAGTATTTAAATACAGCCTTTGGACTTAATTTACTTATGAAACATATTTTTCCCCTGCTTGTTATTCTGGTTTGTAATTCTGTTTTTAAAATTCATTTAAAATGAAGGATGTATATGCAACAAGAAAACCGATGCTTTATTTTGTGTGTAATCAAATTTTTATAATCTTATCCATATTCTTAAATTTGAGATTTATTACTTTCTGGTCTTGGTATCAATAATACTCGTGCTTTTCCATGGCACTTGGTTTGTTTTTAAACTCATGGGCACCTTGGATTGTGACTGTAAATGATCTGATTTCCCTTTTTATATTGGTTGTTAATTTATAAGCTACCTATAAAAGTATAAGGAAATTTTGTCATATATTTTCACAATAATTGTTCTTTGATTACATTTTCTATGGCTTCTCTCATCTTTTTTTTCTTTTGTAAGTGTTTGTGGTAGGTTGAATTGTGTTCCCCAAAAGGATGGTAAACTCTTAACCCCTGATATCTGTGAATAGGACCTTATTTGGAAATAGGGTCTTTGCAGACCTATTAAGTTCAGATGAGGTCATACTGGATTAGAGTGGGCCCTAATCTAATGACTGGTGTCTTTGTAAGAAGAGGAGCAGACAGACACACACAGGCAAGAATGCTACGTGGAGATTGTAGGGATGCGTCTACAAGCCAAGGAATGCTAAAGATGGCTGGTCAACCACCAGAAGACAGGAAGAAACAAGGAAAGATTATTTCTTAGGCCTTCATAGGGACTGTGAGTCTGCAGACATCTTGATTTCAGACTTCTAGCCTCTGTAACTGTGAGAGAATAAGAATATATTTCCGTTGTTTTAAGTCACGCAGTTTGTGGTACTTTATTACTGCAGCCCTAAAACACTAATAGTGTCCATGTGTTTGAGTGCATGCATGGGTGTATATGTATGTCCATGTGCACATATGTGTGGTTATACATATGAAAGAAGTTATCACCTACTTCAAATTTCTGCCATCTAACTTCATATTTTTTAAAAGTGAAATGATTAAATCAATAAATATTCCTCTCAGATATGATTCAGCTTACAATCGATCTCCTTGTTCAAGGTAGTTATTGGAACATATTCTCTTTGCATAAAAATTTAATTAGTTATATATTGCTTCTAGGACAATGACCCGGGGTAGATATCCTTAACCTACGCATTTTCCTGACTCTGCCAACAGTAAACTTGATGGCATTTTGCAGGAAGCTGCTTCAAAATTCCAGACAAGATTTAACATGATTAGGAAGCAAGTGACTTCTGAGCTTGAGATCAGAGATTCCCTTTGTGTGGATTCAAGTGGGTGTTCATTAAGATGAAATGCATCTGGGATTTGCCAAGAGATGGGTCAAGCCAGCACACATGCAGGTTTGTCCCTGCCTAGCATCTGTACTACGTAATGTGGTCACATAAAACCTCTTGATGAGACAGCAAGCAGATGCACTGGGGACATTTCTTGAGACAGAGGCAGATGAGTGGTGAAGGCATTTTCCCTCCTCGTTTCCATTTTATGCATTTCAGGGGTTGGCAGGGGTGAGCTCTGCTTTCATGTAAATGACAATGCAATGCTGTAAAGGAATCAAATCAAGCAAGATTCTCTCTAAGCTGTGGAATGGCTTCCTGTTTTATTTTCTTGAATGTTTTCTTTTACTCTTGAGAACTGACAGTGAACCTTAAAAGCAGGGAGGCAGCTTTTAAGCTTGCTATCATCATTCAGATCAATTTCGAACCACGTCTCACCTCCCATCTCTTCTAATTTTGATGTACATTCTCCATTGGCCACTGGCCAGAGCAGAAGTCAGGAAATGATAAATCATCACTAATTCCCAGACACAGCAGTTTGTGCTGAGATGGGAGACAGCATTGATAGTCATTAAGCCTATGACTTTTTTTTTGTGTTTATTAATATTAGCTGGGGTAAATGTTGGCATCACCTGTACTAGGGATGGTCAACTTTCAAGTTTGTCATTCTTGGTGCCTTTCCTGACCAATGATCCATGATTGTTTTCTTTAACCTTCTGCAATGATTTGTAATATGAATGTCAAGTTAGGTTTAACTAATCTGGTTTAACACCAACTGGCCATAACCAGATATCATACAGCTGACAAACTTCTTTTAGCTGATATGCCAAATATCAGAGAAACCCATCAGATCTGAAAGAAAATACCTTCAGAAGAGAACAACTGGTATGTTCTAATGCCCAAGGAGAAAAATGTCTCTGATGTTTATAATTCTGAACATCTCTTGGCAGATAGGCCAGTGAAGCAGCACAGTGCTTTTTTACTATTATTTTTTATTTTTTACTTATTTATTTATTTTTAAATATGTAGTGGCCACTCAAAATTTTTTTCTTAACCTGTCACTGAACAACTGGGTTGATTATCGGCTTGAAGTTAGTAGAAGAAATGCAAACCTCAGAGTTGTCAATACCTTGCTTTGTTTTGGTGCATCTGATACTCTAAACTGGCTTCAACCAGATATCACGTAGCTGAGAAACATCTTATGTTCTGGTATTTGACAAGCACCGAAAGCATCCGAGGCGATGAGTTGGCATAAATTCAGCCGGCCTTGGCAAAAGCATGGCCAGAACTGATACGGTGTCCTACACAGACAGCACCTGCCTCTGAAATCACCACTCATCAAAGGACAGCCCCTCTCCCACAAATATGTCCTTTTATTTATTCATTTTTAAAATTAAGATTGACTAAAGAAAAAAGAAAGCACAATTACTTTAGACAAATATGCAGCCATGCAATTATCTCAAAATTACATAGGTAGAAAGCACACTGACTAAATTGTCATTTAATGGTTTGTAATAAAGAAAGATGCTTGCTTGCTTTTAAAACAGAATCTAGAAAGGGGAAGGCGAGGTACGTGAGCGTGACCTGAAAGCATAGAGTGATGTTTTGCTGGATTAAGCAAGACAAAGCACATGAAAAATTAGAGAGGTGATTCTAAGCAATGTATAAATATACAATTTATATATTAAAACCAGTCACTGGACCTGGAAACATAAAGTCTTTAATGTAGCAAACTCATGTTTACTAAAAGGAACATTGGATCCTTTTTCTCCCCCACATTTTTTTCTTGTTTGAAAATTACAGATTGTTTATTTATTCTTTCTTGTACTTTAAGTTCAGCGACACTATTAACAAGGGAGGATATTCATCTAAACCAGAAGAACGGAAAGGATCAAGCCTTTAGGGGTCATGATGGAAACTGAGGAAAGGGAGACATTTCACAGTCAAATTATTATGCACTAAAAGTTACACCTTTGTTTCCTTTTGGACAGATGTGTATTTATAAGATTTCTAATAGCACCAGATTATTGCTCAGATGCAGTGCAGCCCTAAAAATAATTCAGTATCTAGATTCTATGACATACTCAATGCTATTAGGCATATGAAACCAAACATTTCTGAGAAGCAGAAATTAGTCATAAAAATGTATGTTTTTAAGGTAGTATATTCTAGAGAGTTTAATGTAGCAATTGTGCAGTCAGACAACTTGAGTGTGACACATGTTGCTGCTCAATTGTTATGTGATCTGGGGCATTTACTTAACCTTACAAATTTTCAGTTTTCTCATCTATAAAATTAGCATAACAGCAAACCCACCACATGCAATTGTTGGGATGACTAAATGAAGTAAGGCATGTAAAGCCTAAAACAATGCCCGGCACATTATAATGCTCGATAAATGTTAACTTGAATTAGTGTTGTTGTGCCTGCTTAAACACTAATTTTCAAATGAGCCATACAGAGCTTGAACATCATTTGGGAATTGAGCCATGATGCAGATGAAATCACCAGGGATTTGTTTGGTTTTAATTTTATTTGCAGGAAAAGGGAAAATGGTATTGAACATCAGTCTGTGTGTTATGTGATCCAGAAACTATCTGTGTTGGCACTTCCTTCTTTGCTCTACCCTGCATTGCAGGGGCTGGAAGTCTGAGAACTATACATTTCCCAGTCTCTTTTTCTAGTAGACTTCTGAATTTGTATTAGGTTCCATCAGTGATATACATTTATATAATATTTGGAAGTCAGAAGAGAGGCAGAAATAGTCATGTGTCAAGCTGGCTCATAAAAGTTCAAAGGAACTGATTGTACTGTGCATTCAGTAGCTTTAAATCAGCCATAGTGGGAGTATTTACACAGAAATTGGCAAATGCTATAAATAAGCACTTTTTTTTCATGCCCAGTGAATCAGGTCTTAGATATTTCTAGCATGCCACTGGGTAGAATTGATATGTTTCCTTTACCAGTATTGGCATACAGATAATTGAGCAATGATAGAAGTGAGGTTTTGCAGTGGCCTCTGGATATTTTCCTGATTATCATCACTTGTGTCAATGCTGCAGATATCTGTGACCACTGGAGGAATTTAAATGGAATTCCTGAGCTGGGTTACAGCAGCAGTTTTCTGTTTGCCTGAATCCATTGGCAAACCTGTGCTAGTTGTAGCTTTCTCCGGCTTTTGACCTTCCAACAGTTTTGTAAGCACCAAATTCTCTTTGTTAAATTTCCTTCTGCCTAAAATGCCTAGAATACTTCTGTTTTCCTGATAAAACTCTGATAATATATTCTGATATACATATGTGAATACAGGTATGGTTGTCTAGGCAGGTCTCATGTCGGTTTGAAAAAAAAATTAATAAGAATTTTGAAAAATCAGTGAAAGCAAATTTTGAATATACTTTTGAGGAAGCAATCAGTGGAGCTAAGGAAATAAATGAACCTACAAAAAGTACTTGTAGGACATTTAGACTTTAAGACTTTGGCATTTATATATTTTAGAATATTTTAAGCCAAATAATAGAAAAATACTGTTAAACACTTTGAGTGAGGGAGTTTCCTTTCTGCTTTGCTAAAGTCAGAAAGCCAAT